>NW_027117023.1:0-53715 GCF_024137725.1 Prorops nasuta | reverse complement strand
GTGACCCCCCCCTAGTCCTATATAAGTACTCAATGACCCCATGTGACCCACCCTAGTCATATATATGTACTCAATGACACCATGTGACCCACCCTAGTCCTATATAAGTACTCAATGACCACATGTGAACCCCCCTAGTCCTATATAAGTACTCAATGACCCCTTGTGACCCACCCTACTCCTATATAAGTACTCAATGACCCCATGTGACCCACCCTAGTCCTATATAAGTACTCAATGACCCCATGTGACCCCCCCTAGTCCTATATAAGTACTCAATGACCCCAGGTCAGCTACCCTACTCCTATATAAGTACTCAATGACCCCTTGTGACCCACCCTAGTCCTATATAAGTACTCAATGGCCCCATGTGACCCACCCTAGTCCTATATAAGTACTCAATGACCGCATGTGACCCCCTCTTGTCTTATATAAGTACTCAATGACCCCATGTGACTTCCCCCTATTCCTATATAAGAATTCAATGACCCCATGTGACCCCCCCCTAGTCATATATAAGTACTCAATGACCCATGTGACCCCCCCTAGTCTTATATAAGTACTCAACGACCCCATGGAACCCACCGTAGTCCTATATAAGTTCTCAATGACCCCATGTGACCCCCCTAGTCCTATATATATACTCAATGACCCCATGTGACCCCCCCCCCCTAGTCCTATATAAGTACTCAATGACCCCATGGGACCCACCGTAGTCCTATATAAGTACTCAATGACCCGATGTGACTTCCCCCTAGTCCTATATAAGAATTCAATGACCCCATGTGACCCCCCTAGTCATATATAAGTACTCAATGACCCATGTGACCCCCCCTAGTCTTATATAAGTACTCAACGACCCCATGGGACCCACCGTAGTCCTATATAAGTTCTCAATGACCCCATGTGACCCCCCTAGTCCTATATATATACTCAATGACCCCATGTGACCCCCCCTAGGCCTATATAAGTACTCAATGACCCCATGTGATCCACCCTAGTCCTATATAAGTACTCAATGACCGCATGTGACGCCCTCTTGTCTTATATAAGTACTCAATGACCCCATGTGACTTCCCCCCTAGTCCTATATAAGAATTCAATGACCCCATGTGACCACCCCTAGTCATATATAAGTACTCAATGACCCATGTGACCCCCCCTAGTCCTATATAAGTACTCAATGACCCCATGTGACCCCCCCTAGTCCTATATAAGTACTCAATGACCCCAGGTCAGCTACCCTACTCCTATATAAGTACTCAATGACCCCTTGTGACCCATCCTAGTCCTATATAAGTACTCAATGACCCCATGTGACTTCCCCTTAGTTCTATATAAGTATTCAATGACCCCATGTGACCCCCCCCTAGTCCTATATAAGTACTCAATGACCCCAGGTCAGCTACCCTACTCCTATATAAGTACTCAATGACCCCATGTGACCCCCCTAGTCCTATATAAGTACCCAATGACCCCATGTGACCCACCCTAGTCCTATATAAGTAAACAATGACCCCATGTGACCCCCCCCTAGTCCTATATAAGTACTCAATCACCCCATGTGATCCACCCTAGTCCTATATAAGTACTCAATGACCCCATGTGACCCACCCTAGTCCTATATAAGTACTCAATGACCCCATGCGACCCACCCTAGTCCTATATAAGTACTCAATGACCCCAGGTCAGCTACCCTACTCCTATATAAGTACTCAATGGCCCCTTGTGACCCACCCTACGTCCTATATAAGTTCTCAAAGGCCCCATGTGACCCACCCTAGTCCTATATAAGTACTCAATGACCGCATGTGACCCCCCCTTGTCTTATATAAGTACTCAATGACCCCATGTGATCCACCCTAGTCCTATATAAGTTCTCAATGACCCCATGTGACCCCCCCTAGTCCTATATATATACTCAATGACCCCATGGGACCCACCGTAGTCCTATATAAGTTCTCAATGACCCCATGTGAACCCCCCTAGTCCTATATAAGTACTCAATGACCCCATGTGACCCACCCTACTCCTATATAAGTACTCAATGACCCCATGTGACCCACCCTAGTCCTATATAAGTACTCAATGACCCCATGTGACCCACCCTAGTCCTATATAAGTACTCAATGACCCCATGAGACCCACCCTAGTCCTTTATAAGTACTAAATGACCCCATGTGACCCACTCTAGTCCTATATAAGTTCTCAACGACCCCATGTGACCCACCCTAGTCCTATATAAGTACTCAATGACCCCATGTGACTTCCCCTTAGTTCTATATAAGTATTCAATGACCCCATGTGACCCCCCCCTAGTCCTATATAAGTACTCAATGACCCCATGTGACCCCCCTAGTCCTATATAAGTACCCAATGACCCCATGTGACCCACCCTAGTCCTATATAAGTAAACAATGACCCCATGTGACCCCCCCCCCCCCCCTAGTCCTATATAAGTACTCAATGACCCCATGTGATCCACCCTAGTCCTATATAAGTACTCAATGACCCCATGTGACCCACCCTAGTCCTATATAAGTACTCAATGACCCCATGCGACCACCCCTAGTCCTATATAAGTACTCAATGACCCCAGGTCAGCTACCCTACTCCTATATAAGTACTCAATGGCCCCTTGTGACCCACACTAGTCCTATATAAGTACTCAATGACCGCATGTGACCCCCCCCTAGTCCTATATAAGTACTCAATGACCCCATGTGACCCACCCTAGTCATATATATGTACTCAATGACACCATGTGACCCACCCTAGTCCTATATAAGTACTCAATGACCACATGAGACCCACCCTATTCCTTTATAAGAACTAAATGACCCCATGTGACCCACCCTAGTCCTTTATAAGAACTAAATGACCCCACGTGACCCACCCTAGTCCTATATAAGTTCTCAACGACCCCATGTGATCCACCCTATTCCTATATAAGTACTCAATGGCCCCATGTTACCTCCCCTAGTCCTATATAAGTACTCAATGACCCCAGGTCAGCTACCCTACTCTTATATAATTACTCAATGACCCCATGTGACCCACCTTAGTCCTATATAAGTACTCAATGGCCCCATGTGACCCACCCTAGTCCTATATAAGTAATCAATGACCCCATGTGACCCCCCCTAGTCCTATATAAGTACTCAATGACCCCATGTGACCCACCCTAGTCCTATATAAGTACTCAATGACCCCATGTGACCACCCCTAGTCCTATATAAGTACTCAATGACCCCAGGTCAGCTACCCTACTCCTATATAAGTACTCAATGGCCCCTTGTGACCCACCCTAGTCCTATATAAGTACTCAATGACCGCATGTGACCCCCCCTAGTCTTATATAAGTACTCAATGACCCCATGTGACCCACCCTAGTCATATATATGTACTCAATGACACCATGTGACCCACCCTAGTCCTATATAAGTACTCAATGACCACATGAGACCCACCCTAGTCCTTTATAAGAACTAAATGACCCCATGTGACCCACCCTAGTCCTTTATAAGAACTAAATGACCCCATGTGACCCACCCCAGTCCTATATAAGCTCTCAATGACCCCATGTGACCCCTCCTAGTCCTATATATATACTCAATGACCCCATGGGACCCACCGTAGTCCTATATAAGTTCTCAATGACCCCATGTGAACCCCCCTAGTCCTATATAAGTACTCAATGACCCCATGTGACCCACCCTACTCCTATATAAGTACTCAATGACCCCATGTAACCCACCCTAGTCCTATATAAGTACTCAATGACCCCATGTGACCCACCCTAGTCCTATATAAGTACTCAATGACCCCATGAGACCCACCCTAGTCCTTTATAAGTACTAAATGACCCCATGTGACCCACCCTAGTCCTATATAAGTTCTCAACGACCCTATGTGACCCACCCTAGTCCTATATAAGTACTCAATGACCCCATGTGACTTCCCCTTAGTTCTACATAAGTATTCAATGATCCCATGTGACCTCCCCCCTTGTCCTATATAAGTACTCAATGACCCCATGTGACCCCCCTAGTCCTATATATGTACCCAATGACCCCATGTGACCCACCTAGTCCCTATAAAAGTAAACAATGACCCCATGTGACCCCCCCCCCCCTAGTCCTATATAAGTACTCAATGACCCCATGTGATCCACCCTAGTCCTATATAAGTACTCAATGACCCCATGTGACCCACCCCTAGTCCTATATAAGTACTCAATGACCCCATGCGACCCCCCCCTAGTCATATATAAGTACTCAATGACCCCAGGTCAGCTACCCTACTCCTATATAAGTACTCAATGGCCCCTTGTGACCCACCCTAGTCCTATATAAGTACTAAATGACCGCATGTGACCCCCCCTAGTCCTATATAAGTACTCAATGACCCCATATGACCCACCCTAGTCATATATATGTACTCAATGACACCATGTGACCCACCCTAGTCCTATATAAGTACTCAATGGCCCCATGTGACCTCCCCTAGTCCTATATAAGTACTCAATGACCCCAGGTCAGCTACTCTACTCTTATATAATTACTCAATGGCCCCATGTGACCCACCCTAGTCCTATATAAGTAACAATGACCCCATGTGACACCCCCTAGTCCTATATAAGTACTCAATGACCCCATGTGACCCACCCTACTCCTATATAAGTACTCAATGACCCCATGTGACCCACCCTAGTCATATATATGTACTCAATGACCCCATGTGACCCACCCTAGTCCTATATAAGTACTCAATGACCCCATGAGACCCACCCTAGTCCTTTATAAGAACTAAATGACCCCATGTGACCCACCCTAGTCCTATATAAGTTCTCAACGACCCCATGTGACCCACCCTAGTCCTATATAAGTACTCAATGACCCCATGTGACTTCCCCCTAGTTCTATATAAGTACTCAATGACCCCATGTGACCCCCCCCCTAGTCCTATATAAGTACTCAATGACCCCATGTGATCCACCCTAGTCCTATATAAGTACTCAATGACCCCATGTGACCCACCCTAGAACTATATAAGTACCCAATGACCCCATGTGATCCACCCTAGTCCTATATAAGTAAACAATGACCCCATGTGACCCCCCCCCCCCCTAGTCCTATGTAAGTACTCAATGACCCCATGTGATCCACCCTAGTCCTATATAAGTACTCAATGACCCCATGTGACCCACCCTAGTCCTATATAAGTACTCAATGACCCCATGTGACCCACCCTAGTCCTATATAAGTTCTCAATGACCCCATGTGACCCCCCCTAGTCCTATATATATACTCAATGACCCCATGGGACCCACCGTAGTCCTATATAAGTAATCAATGACCCCATGTGAACCCCCCTAGTCCTATATAAGTACTCAATGACCCCTTGTGACCCACCCTACTCCTATATAAGTACTCAATGACCCCATGTGACCCACCCTAGTCCTATATAAGTACTCAATTACCCCATGTGACCCACCCTAGTCCTATATAAGTACTCAATGACCCCATGAGACCCACCCTAGTCCTTTATAAGTACTAAATGACCCCATGTGACCCACCCTAGTCCTATATAAGTTCTCAACGACCCCATGTGACCCACCCTAGTCCTATAAAAGTACTCAATGACCCCATGTGACTTCCCCTTAGTTCTATATAAGTATTCAATGACCCCATGTGACCTCCCCCCTAGTCCTATATAAGTACTCAATGACCCCATGTGACCCACCCTAGAAATATATAAGTACCCAATGACCCCATGTGACCCACCCCAGTCCTATATAAGTAAACAATGACCCCATGTGACCCCCCCCCCTAGTCCTATGTAAGTACTCAATGACCCCATGTGATCCACCCTAGTCCTATATAAGTACTCAATGACCCCATGTGACCCACCCTAGTCCTATATAAGTACTCAATGACCCCATGTGACGCCCCCTAGTCCTATATAAGTACTCAATGACCCCAGGTCAGCTACCCTACTCCTATATAAGTACTCAATGACCCCTTGTGACCCACCCTAGTCCTATATAAGTACTCAATGGCCCCATGTGACCCACCCTAGTCCTATATAAGTACTCAATGACCGCATGTGACCCCCTCTTGTCTTATATAAGTACTCAATGACCCCATGTGACTTCCCCCTATTCCTATATAAGAATTCAATGACCCCATGTGACCCCCCCCTAGTCATATATAAGTACTCAATGACCCATGTGACCCCCCCTAGTCTTATATAAGTACTCAACGACCCCATGGGACCCACCGTAGTCCTATATAAGTTCTCAATGACCCCATGTGACCCCCCTAGTCCTATATATATACTCAATGACCCCATGTGACCCCCCCCCCTAGTCCTATATAAGTACTCAATGACCCCATGGGACCCACCGTAGTCCTATATAAGTACTCAATGACCCGATGTGACTTCCCCCTAGTCCTATATAAGAATTCAATGACCCCATGTGACCCCCCCTAGTCATATATAAGTACTCAATGACCCATGTGACCCCCCCTAGTCTTATATAAGTACTCAACGACCCCATGGGACCCACCGTAGTCCTATATAAGTTCTCAATGACCCCATGTGACCCCCCTAGTCCTATATATATACTCAATGACCCCATGTGACCCCCCCTAGGCCTATATAAGTACTCAATGACCCCATGTGATCCACCCTAGTCCTATATAAGTACTCAATGACCGCATGTGACGCCCTCTTGTCTTATATAAGTACTCAATGACCCCATGTGACTTCCCCCTAGTCCTATATAAGAATTCAATGACCCCATGTGACCCCCCCTAGTCATATATAAGTACTCAATGACCCATGTGACCCCCCCTAGTCCTATATAAGTACTCAATGACCCCATGTGACCCCCCCTAGTCCTATATAAGTACTCAATGACCCCAGGTCAGCTACCCTACTCCTATATAAGTACTCAATGACCCCATGTGACCCCCCTAGTCCTATATAAGTACCCAATGACCCCATGTGACCCACCCTAGTCCTATATAAGTAAACAATGACCCCATGTGACCCCCCCCTAGTCCTATATAAGTACTCAATCACCCCATGTGATCCACCCTAGTCCTATATAAGTACTCAATGACCCATGTGACCCACCCTAGTCCTATATAAGTACTCAATGACCACATGCGACCCACCCTAGTCCTATATAAGTACTCAATGACCCCAGGTCAGCTACCCTACTCCTATATAAGTACTCAATGGCCCCTTGTGACCCTCCCTAGTCCTATATAAGTTCTCAAAGGCCCCATGTGACCCACCCTAGTCCTATATAAGTACTCAATGACCGCATGTGACCCCCCCTTGTCTTATATAAGTACTCAATGACCCCATGTGACCCACCCTAGTCCTATATAAGTTCTCAATGACCCCATGTGACCCCCCCTAGTCCTATATATATACTCAATGACCCCATGGGACCCACCGTAGTCCTATATAAGTTCTCAATGACCCCATGTGAACCCCCCTAGTCCTATATAAGTACTCAATGACCCCATGTGACCCACCCTACTCCTATATAAGTACTCAATGACCCCATGTGACCCACCCTAGTCCTATATAAGTACTCAATGACCCCATGTGACCCACCCTAGTCCTATATAAGTACTCAATGACCCCATGAGACCCACCCTAGTCCTTTATAAGTACTAAATGACCCCATGTGACCCACCCTAGTCCTATATAAGTTCTCAACGACCCCATGTGACCAACCCTAGTCCTATATAAGTACTCAATGACCCCATGTGACTTCCCCTTAGTTCTATATAAGTATTCAATGACCCCATGTGACCCCCCCCTAGTCCTATATAAGTACTCAATGACCCCATGTGACCCCCCTAGTCCTATATAAGTACCCAATGACCCCATGTGACCCACCCTAGTCCTATATAAGTAAACAATGACCCCATGTGACCCCCCCCCCCCTAGTCCTATATAAGTACTCAATGACCCCATGTGATCCACCCTAGTCCTATATAAGTACTCAATGACCCCATGTGACCCACCCTAGTCCTATATAAGTACTCAATGACCCCATGCGACCACCCCTAGTCCTATATAAGTACTCAATGACCCCAGGTCAGCTACCCTACTCCTATATAAGTACTCAATGGCCCCTTGTGACCCACCCTAGTCCTATATAAGTACTCAATGACCGCATGTGACCCCCCCTAGTCCTATATAAGTACTCAATGACCCCATGTGACCCACCCTAGTCATATATATGTACTCAATGACACCATGTGACCCACCCTAGTCCTATATAAGTACTCAATGACCACATGAGACCCACCCTAGTCCTTTATAAGAACTAAATGACCCCATGTGACCCACCCTAGTCCTTTATAAGAACTAAATGACCCCACGTGACCCACCCTAGTCCTATATAAGTTCTCAACGACCCCATGTGATCCACCCTATTCCTATATAAGTACTCAATGGCCCCATGTTACCTCCCCTAGTCCTATATAAGTACTCAATGACCCCAGGTCAGCTACCCTACTCTTATATAATTACTCAATGACCCCATGTGACCCACCTTAGTCCTATATAAGTACTCAATGGCCCCATGTGACCCACCCTAGTCCTATATAAGTAATCAATGACCCCATGTGACCCCCCCTAGTCCTATATAAGTACTCAATGACCCCATGTGACCCACCCTACTCCTATATAAGTACTCAATGACCTCATGTGACTCACCCTAGTCATATATATGTACTCAATGACCCCATGTGACCCACCCTAGTCCTATATAAGTACTCAATGACCCCATGAGACCCACCCTAGTCCTTTATAAGAACTAAATGACCCCATGTGACCCACCCTAGTCCTATATAAGTTCTCAACGACCCCATGTGAACCCCCCTAGTTTTATATAGGTACTCAATGACCCCATGTGACACACCCTACTCCTATATAAGTACTCAATGACCCCATGTGACCCACCCTAGTCCTATATAAGTACTCAATAACCCCATGTGACCCACCCTAGTCCTATATAAGCTCTCAATGACCCCATGTGACCCCTCCTAGTCCTATATATATACTCAATGACCCCATGGGACCCACCGTAGTCCTATATAAGTTCTCAATGACCCCATGTGAACCCCCCTAGTCCTATATAAGTACTCCATGACCCCATGTGACCCACCCTACTCCTATATAAGTACTCAATGACCCCATGTGACCCACCCTAGTCCTATATAAGTACTCAATGACCCCATGTGACCCACCCTAGTCCTATATAAGTACTCAATGACCCCATGAGACCCACCCTAGTCCTTTATAAGTACTAAATGACCCCATGTGACCCACCCTAGTCCTATATAAGTTCTCAACGACCCTATGTGACCCACCCTAGTCCTATATAAGTACTCAATGACCCCATGTGACTTCCCCTTAGTTCTACATAAGTATTCAATGATCCCATGTGACCTCCCCCCTTGTCCTATATAAGTACTCAATGACCCCATGTGACCCCCCTAGTCCTATATATGTACCCAATGACCCCATGTGACCCACCCTAGTCCTATATAAGTACTCAATGACCCCATGCGACCACCCCTAGTCCTATATAAGTACTCAATGACCCCAGGTCAGCTACCCTACTCCTATATAAGTACTCAATGGCCCCTTGTGACCCACCCTAGTCCTATATAAGTACTCAATGACCGCATGTGACCCCCCCTAGTCCTATATAAGTACTCAATGACCCCATGTGACCCACCCTAGTCATATATATGTACTCAATGACACCATGTGACCCACCCTAGTCCTATATAAGTACTCAATGACCACATGAGACCCACCCTAGTCCTTTATAAGAACTAAATGACCCCATGTGACCCACCCTAGTCCTTTATAAGAACTAAATGACCCCACGTGACCCACCCTAGTCCTATATAAGTTCTCAACGACCCCATGTGATCCACCCTATTCCTATATAAGTACTCAATGGCCCCATGTTACCTCCCCTAGTCCTATATAAGTACTCAATGACCCCAGGTCAGCTACCCTACTCTTATATAATTACTCAATGACCCCATGTGACCCACCTTAGTCCTATATAAGTACTCAATGGCCCCATGTGACCCACCCTAGTCCTATATAAGTAATCAATGACCCCATGTGACCCCCCCTAGTCCTATATAAGTACTCAATGACCCCATGTGACCCACCCTACTCCTATATAAGTACTCAATGACCTCATGTGACTCACCCTAGTCATATATATGTACTCAATGACCCCCATGTGACCCACCCTAGTCCTATATAAGTACTCAATGACCCCATGAGACCCACCCTAGTCCTTTATAAGAACTAAATGACCCCATGTGACCCACCCTAGTCCTATATAAGTTCTCAACGACCCCATGTGAACCCCCCTAGTTTTATATAGGTACTCAATGACCCCATGTGACACACCCTACTCCTATATAAGTACTCAATGACCCCATGTGACCCACCCTAGTCCTATATAAGTACTCAATAACCCCATGTGACCCACCCTAGTCCTATATAAGCTCTCAATGACCCCATGTGACCCCTCCTAGTCCTATATATATACTCAATGACCCCATGGGACCCACCGTAGTCCTATATAAGTTCTCAATGACCCCATGTGAACCCCCCTAGTCCTATATAAGTACTCCATGACCCCATGTGACCCACCCTACTCCTATATAAGTACTCAATGACCCCATGTGACCCACCCTAGTCCTATATAAGTACTCAATGACCCCATGTGACCCACCCTAGTCCTATATAAGTACTCAATGACCCCATGAGACCCACCCTAGTCCTTTATAAGTACTAAATGACCCCATGTGACCCACCCTAGTCCTATATAAGTTCTCAACGACCCTATGTGACCCACCCTAGTCCTATATAAGTACTCAATGACCCCATGTGACTTCCCCTTAGTTCTACATAAGTATTCAATGATCCCATGTGACCTCCCCCCTTGTCCTATATAAGTACTCAATGACCCCATGTGACCCCCCTAGTCCTATATATGTACCCAATGACCCCATGTGACCCACCCTAGTCCTATAAAAGTAAACAATGACCCCATGTGACCCCCCCCCCTAGTCCTATATAAGTACTCAATGACCCCATGTGATCCACCCTAGTCCTATATAAGTACTCAATGACCCCATGTGACCCACCCTAGTCCTATATAAGTACTCAATGACCCCATGCGACCCCCCCTAGTCATATATAAGTACTCAATGACCCCAGGTCAGCTACCCTACTCCTCTATAAGTACTCAATGGCCCCTTGTGACCCACCCTAGTCCTATATAAGTACTAAATGACAGCATGTGACCCCCCCTAGTCCTATATAAGTACTCAATGACCCCATATGACCCACCCTAGTCATATATATGTACTCAATGACACCATGTGACCCACCCTAGTCCTATATAAGTACTCAATGGCCCCATGTGACCTCCCCTAGTCCTATATAAGTACTCAATGACCCCAGGTCAGCTACTCTACTCTTATATAATTACTCAATGGCCCCATGTGACCCACCCTAGTCCTATATAAGTAACAATGACCCCATGTGACACCCCCTAGTCCTATATAAGTACTCAATGACCCCATGTGACCCCCCCTAGTCCTATATATGTACTCTATGACCCTATGTGACCCACTCTAGTCCTATATATGTAATCAATGACCCCATGTGAACCCCCCTAGTCCTATATAAGTACTCAATGACCCCATGTGACCCACCCTACTCCTATATAAGTACTCAATGACCCCATGTGACCCACCCTAGTCCTATATAAGTACTCAATGACCCCATGAGACCCACCCTAGTCCTTTATAAGTACTAAATGACCCCATGTGACCCACCCTAGTCCTATATAAGTTCTCAACGACCCCATGTGACCCACCCTAGTCCTATAAAAGTACTCAATGACCCCATGTGACTTCCCCTTAGTTCTATATAAGTATTCAATGACCCCATGTGACCTCCCCCCTAGTCCTATATAAGTACTCAATGACCCCATGTGACCCACCCTAGAAATATATAAGTACCCAATGACCCCATGTGACCCACCCCAGTCCTATATAAGTAAACAATGACCCCATGTGACCCCCCCCCCTAGTCCTATGTAAGTACTCAATGACCCCATGTGATCCACCCTAGTCCTATATAAGTACTCAATGACCCCATGTGACCCACCCTATTCCTATATATGTACTCTATGACCCCATGTGACCCACTCTAGTACTATATAAGTAATCAATGACCCCATGTGACCCCCCCTAGTCCTATATAAGTACTCAATGACACCATGTGACCCACCCTACTCCTATATAAGTACTCAATGACCGCATGTGACCCCCCCACCCTTGTCTTATATAAGTACTCTATGACCCCATGTGACCCACTCTAGTCCTATATAAGTAATCAATGACCCCATGTGAACCACCCTAGTCCTATATAAGTACTCAATGACCCCATGTGACCCACCCTACTCCTATATAAGTACTCAATGACCCCATGTGACCTACCCTAGTCCTATGTAAGTACTCAATGACCCCATGTGACCCACCCTAGTCCTATATAAGTACTCAATGACCCCATGAGACCCACCCTAGTCCTTTATAAGTACTAAATGACCCCATGGGACCCACCCTAGTCATATATATGAACTCAATGACCCCATGTGACCCCCCCTAGTCCTATATATGTATTCAATGATCCCATGGGACCTCCGCAGTCCTATATAAGTACTCAATGACCCCATCTGACCCACCCTATTCCTATATATGTACTCTATGACCCCATGTGACCCACTCTAGTCCTATATAAGTAATCAATGACCCCATGTGACCCCCCTAGTCCTATATAAGTACTCAATGACCCAATGTGACCCACCCTACTCCTATATAAGTACTCAATGACCCCATGTGACCCACCCTAGTCCTATATAAGTACTCAATGACCCCATGAGACCCACCCTAGTCCTTTATAAGTACTAAATGACCCCATGTGACCCACCCTAGTCCTATATAAGTTCTCAACGACCCCATGTGACCCACCCTAGTCCTATATAAGTACTCAATGACCCCATGTGACATCAATGACCCCATGTGAACCACCCTAGTCCTATATAAGTACTCAATGACCCCATGTGACCCACCCTACTCCTATATAAGTACTCAATGACCCCATGTGACCTACCCTAGTCCTATGTAAGTACTCAATGACCCCATGTGACACACCCTAGTCCTATATAAGTAATCAATGACCCATGTGACCCCCCCTAGTCCTATATAAGTACTCAATGACACCATGTGACCCACCCTACTCCTATATAAGTACTCAATGACCGCATGTGACCCCCCCCCTTGTCTTATATAAGTACTCTATGACCCCATGTGACCCACTCTAGTCCTATATAAGTAATCAATGACCCCATGTGAACCACCCTAGTCCTATATAAGTACTCAATGACCCCATGTGATCCACCCTAGTCCTATATAAGTACTCAATGACCCCATGTGACTTCCCCCTAGTCCTATATAAGTACTCAATGAACCCTTGTGACCCGCCCTAGTCCTATATAACTACTCAATGACCCCATGTGACCCCCCTAGTCCTATATAAGTACTCAATGACCCCATGGGACCCCCCCTAGTCCTATATATGTACTCAATGACCCCACGGGACCCCCCCCTAGCCCTATATAAGTACTCAATGACTCCATGTGACCCACCCTATGCCTATATATGTACTCTATGACCCCATGTGACCCACTCTAGTACTATAAGTAATCAATGACCCCATGTGACCCCCCCCTAGTCCTATATAAGTACTCAATGACACCAATGTGACCCACCCTACTCCTATATAAGTACTCAATGACCGCATGTGACCCCCCCCCCTTGTCTTATATAAGTACTCTATGACCCCATGTGACCCAATCTAGTCCTATATAAGTAATCAATGACCCCATGTGAACCACCCTAGTCCTATATAAGTACTCAATGACCCCATGTGACCCACCCTACTCCTATATAAGTACTCAATGACCCCATGTGACCTACCCTAGTCCTATGTAAGTACTCAATGACCCCATGTGACCCACCCTAGTCCTATATAAGTAATCAATGACCCCATGTGACCCCCCCTAGTCCTATATAAGTACTCAATGACACCATGTGACCCACCCTACTCCTATATAAGTACTCAATGACCGCATGTGACCCCCCCCCCTTGTCTTATATAAGTACTCTATGACCCCATGTGACCCACTCTAGTCCTATATAAGTAATCAATGACCCCATGTGAACCACCCTAGTCCTATATAAGTACTCAATGACCCCATGTGACCCACCCTACTCCTATATAAGTACTCAATGACCCCATGTGACCTACCCTAGTCCTATATAAGTACTCAATGACCCAATGTGACCCACCCTACTCCTATATAAGTACTCAATGACCCCATGTGACCCACCCTAGTCCTATATAAGTACTCAATGACCCCATGAGACCCACCCTAGTCCTTTATAAGTACTAAATGACCCCATGTGACCCACCGTAGTCCTATATAAGTACTCAATGACCCCATGTGATCCACCCTAGTCCTATATAAGTACTCAATGATCCCATGTGACCCACCCTAGTCCTATATAAGTACCCAATGACCCCAGGAGACCCACCCTAGTCCTTTATAAGTACTAAATGACCCCATGTGACCCCACCCTAGTCCTATATAAGTACTCAATGAACCCCCATGTGACCCACCCTAGTCCTATATAAGTACTCAATGGCCCCATGTGACCCCCCCCTAGTCCTATATAAGTACTCAATGACCCCAGGTCAGCTACCCTACTCCTTAATAAATACTCAATGACCCCATGTGACCCACCCTAGTCCTATATAAGTACTCAATGGCCCCATGTGACCCACCCTAGTCCTATATAAGTACTCAATGACCGCATTTGACCCCCCTTGTCTTATATAAGTACTCAATGACCCCATGTGACTTCCCCCTAGTCCTATATAAGTACCCAATGACCCCATGTACCCACCCTAGACCTATATAAGTACTCAATGATCCCATGTGACCCTCCCTAGTCCTGTATAAGTACTCAATGACCCCATGGGACCCACCGTAGTCCTATATAAGTTCTCAATGACCCCATGTGACCCCCCCTAGTCCTATATATGTACTCAATGACCCCACGGGACCCCCCCCTAGCCCTATATAAGTACTCAATGACCCCATGTGACCCACCCTATTCCTATATATGTACTCTATGACCCCATGTGACCCACTCTAGTACTATATAAGTAATCAATGACCCCATGTGACCCCCCCTAGTCCTATATAAGTACTCAATGACACCATGTGACCCACCCTACTCCTATATAAGTACTCAATGACCGCATGTGACCCCCCCCACCCTTGTCTTATATAAGTACTCTATGACCCCATGTGACCCACTCTAGTCCTATATAAGTAATCAATGACCCCATGTGAACCACCCTAGTCCTATATAAGTACTCAATGACCCCATGTGACCCACCCTACTCCTATATAAGTACTCAATGACCCCATGTGACCTACCCTAGTCCTATGTAAGTACTCAATGACCCCATGTGACCCACCCTAGTCCTATATAAGTACTCAATGACCCCATGAGACCCACCCTAGTCCTTTATAAGTACTAAATGACCCCATGGGACCCACCCTAGTCATATATATGAACTCAATGACCCCATGTGACCCCCCCTAGTCCTATATATGTATTCAATGATCCCATGGGACCTCCGCAGTCCTATATAAGTACTCAATGACCCCATCTGACCCACCCTATTCCTATATATGTACTCTATGACCCCATGTGACCCACTCTAGTCCTATATAAGTAATCAATGACCCCATGTGACCCCCCTAGTCCTATATAAGTACTCAATGACCCAATGTGACCCACCCTACTCCTATATAAGTACTCAATGACCCCATGTGACCCACCCTAGTCCTATATAAGTACTCAATGACCCCATGAGACCCACCCTAGTCCTTTATAAGTACTAAATGACCCCATGTGACCCACCCTAGTCCTATATAAGTTCTCAACGACCCCATGTGACCCACCCTAGTCCTATATAAGTACTCAATGACCCCATGTGACATCAATGACCCCATGTGAACCACCCTAGTCCTATATAAGTACTCAATGACCCCATGTGACCCACCCTACTCCTATATAAGTACTCAATGACCCCATGTGACCTACCCTAGTCCTATGTAAGTACTCAATGACCCCATGTGACACACCCTAGTCCTATATAAGTAATCAATGACCCCATGTGACCCCCCCTAGTCCTATATAAGTACTCAATGACACCATGTGACCCACCCTACTCCTATATAAGTACTCAATGACCGCATGTGACCCCCCCCCTTGTCTTATATAAGTACTCTATGACCCCATGTGACCCACTCTAGTCCTATATAAGTAATCAATGACCCCATGTGAACCACCCTAGTCCTATATAAGTACTCAATGACCCCATGTGATCCACCCTAGTCCTATATAAGTACTCAATGACCCCATGTGACTTCCCCCTAGTCCTATATAAGTACTCAATGAACCCTTGTGACCCCCCCTAGTCCTATATAACTACTCAATGACCCCATGTGACCCCCCTAGTCCTATATAAGTACTCAATGACCCCATGGGACCCCCCCTAGTCCTATATATGTACTCAATGACCCCACGGGACCCCCCCTAGCCCTATATAAGTACTCAATGACTCCATGTGATCCACCCTATTCCTATATATGTACTCTATGACCCCATGTGACCCACTCTAGTACTATATAAGTAATCAATGACCCCATGTGACCCCCCCTAGTCCTATATAAGTACTCAATGACACCATGTGACCCACCCTACTCCTATATAAGTACTCAATGACCGCATGTGACCCCCCCCTTGTCTTATATAAGTACTCTATGACCCCATGTGACCCAATCTAGTCCTATATAAGTAATCAATGACCCCATGTGAACCACCCTAGTCCTATATAAGTACTCAATGACCCCATGTGACCCACCCTACTCCTATATAAGTACTCAATGACCCCATGTGACCTACCCTAGTCCTATGTAAGTACTCAATGACCCCATGTGACCCACCCTAGTCCTATATAAGTAATCAATGACCCCATGTGACCCCCCCTAGTCCTATATAAGTACTCAATGACACCATGTGACCCACCCTACTCCTATATAAGTACTCAATGACCGCATGTGACCCCCCCCCCCCCTTGTCTTATATAAGTACTCTATGACCCCATGTGACCCACTCTAGTCCTATATAAGTAATCAATGACCCCATGTGAACCACCCTAGTCCTATATAAGTACTCAATGACCCCATGTGACCCACCCTACTCCTATATAAGTACTCAATGACCCCATGTGACCTACCCTAGTCCTATATAAGTACTCAATGACCCAATGTGACCCACCCTACTCCTATATAAGTACTCAATGACCCCATGTGACCCACCCTAGTCCTATATAAGTACTCAATGACCCCATGAGACCCACCCTAGTCCTTTATAAGTACTAAATGACCCCATGTGACCCACCGTAGTCCTATATAAGTACTCAATGACCCCATGTGATCCACCCTAGTCCTATATAAGTACTCAATGATCCCATGTGACCCACCCTAGTCCTATATAAGTACCCAATGACCCCATGAGACCCACCCTAGTCCTTTATAAGTACTAAATGACCCCATGTGACCCACCCTAGTCCTATATAAGTTCTCAACGACCCCATGTGACCCACCCTAGTCCTATATAAGTACTCAATGACCCCATGTGACCCACTCTAGTCCTATATAAGTACCCAATGACCCCATGTGACCCACCCTAGTCCTATATAAGTACACAATGACCCCATGTGACCCCCCCCTAGTCCTATATAAGTACTCAATGACCCCATGTGATCCACCCTAGTCCTATATAAGTACTCAATGACCCCATGTGACTTCCCCCTAGTCCTATATAAGTACTCAATGAACCCTTTTGACCCCCCCTAGTCCTATATAACTACTCAATGACCCCATGTGACCCCCCTAGTCCTATATAAGTACTCAATGACCCCATGGGACCCCCCCCTAATCCTATATATGTACTCAATGACCCCACGGGACCCCCCCTAGCCCTATATAAGTACTCAATGACTCCATGTGACCCACCCTATTCCTATATATGTACTCTATGACCCCATGTGACCCACTCTAGTACTATATAAGTAATCAATGACCCCATGTGACCCCCCCTAGTCCTATATAAGTACTCAATGACACCATGTGACCCACCCTACTCCTATATAAATACTCAATGACCGCATGTGACCCCCCCCCCCTTGTCTTATATAAGTACTCTATGACCCCATGTGACCCAATCTAGTCCTATATAAGTAATCAATGACCCCATGTGAACCACCCTAGTCCTATATAAGTACTCAATGACCCCATGAGACCCACCCTAGTCCTTTTTAAGTACTAAATGACCCCATGTGACCCACCCTAGTCCTATATAAGTACTCAATGACCCCATGTGACCCACCCTAGTCCTATATAAGTACTCAATGACCCCATGTGACCCCCCCTCGTCCTATATAAGTACTCAATGACCCCAGGTCAGCTACCCTACTCCTATATAAGTACTCAATAACCCGTTGTGACCCACCCTAGTCCTATATAAGTACTCAAAGGCCCCATGTGACCCACCCTAGTCCTATATAAGTACTCAATGACCGCATGTGACCCCCCCTTGTCTTATATAAGTACTCAATGACCCCATGTGACCCACCCTAGTCCTATATAAGTACTCAATGACCCCATGTGACCCACCCTAGTCCTATATAAGTACTCAATGGCCCCATGTGACCCCCCCCTAGTCCTATATAAGTACTCAATGACCCCAGGTCAGCTACCCTACTCCTTAATAAATACTCAATGACCCCATGTGACCCACCCTAGTCCTATATAAGTACTCAATGGCCCCATGTGACCCACCCTAGTCCTATATAAGTACTCAATGACCGCATTTGACCCCCCTTGTCTTATATAAGTACTCAATGACCCCATGTGACTTCCCCCTAGTCCTATATAAGTACCCAATGACCCCATGTACCCACCCTAGACCTATATAAGTACTCAATGATCCCATGTGACCCTCCCTAGTCCTGTATAAGTACTCAATGACCCCATGGGACCCACCGTAGTCCTATATAAGTTCTCAATGACCCCATGTGACCCCCCCTAGTCCTATATATGTACTCAATGACCCCACGGGACCCCCCCTAGCCCTATATAAGTACTCAATGACCCCATGTGACCCACCCTATTCCTATATATGTACTCTATGACCCCATGTGACCCACTCTAGTACTATATAAGTAATCAATGACCCCATGTGACCCCCCCTAGTCCTATATAAGTACTCAATGACACCATGTGACCCACCCTACTCCTATATAAGTACTCAATGACCGCATGTGACCCCCCCACCCTTGTCTTATATAAGTACTCTATGACCCCATGTGACCCACTCTAGTCCTATATAAGTAATCAATGACCCCATGTGAACCACCCTAGTCCTATATAAGTACTCAATGACCCCATGTGACCCACCCTACTCCTATATAAGTACTCAATGACCCCATGTGACCTACCCTAGTCCTATGTAAGTACTCAATGACCCCATGTGACCCACCCTAGTCCTATATAAGTACTCAATGACCCCATGAGACCCACCCTAGTCCTTTATAAGTACTAAATGACCCCATGGGACCCACCCTAGTCATATATATGAACTCAATGACCCCATGTGACCCCCCCTAGTCCTATATATGTATTCAATGATCCCATGGGACCTCCGCAGTCCTATATAAGTACTCAATGACCCCATCTGACCCACCCTATTCCTATATATGTACTCTATGACCCCATGTGACCCACTCTAGTCCTATATAAGTAATCAATGACCCCATGTGACCCCCCCTAGTCCTATATAAGTACTCAATGACCCAATGTGACCCACCCTACTCCTATATAAGTACTCAATGACCCCATGTGACCCACCCTAGTCCTATATAAGTACTCAATGACCCCATGAGACCCACCCTAGTCCTTTATAAGTACTAAATGACCCCATGTGACCCACCCTAGTCCTATATAAGTTCTCAACGACCCCATGTGACCCACCCTAGTCCTATATAAGTACTCAATGACCCCATGTGACATCAATGACCCCATGTGAACCACCCTTGTCCTATAGAAGTACTCAATGACCCCATGTGACCCACCCTACTCCTATATAAGTACTCAATGACCCCATGTGACCTACCCTAGTCCTATGTAAGTACTCAATGACCCCATGTGACACACCCTAGTCCTATATAAGTAATCAATGACCCCATGTGACCCCCCCTAGTCCTATATAAGTACTCAATGACACCATGTGACCCACCCTACTCCTATATAAGTACTCAATGACCGCATGTGACCCCCCCCCTTGTCTTATATAAGTACTCTATGACCCCATGTGACCCACTCTAGTCCTATATAAGTAATCAATGACCCCATGTGAACCACCCTAGTCCTATATACGTACTCAATGACCCCATGTGATCCACCCTAGTCCTATATAAGTACTCAATGACCCCATGTGACTTCCCCCTAGTCCTATATAAGTACTCAATGAACCCTTGTGACCCCCCCTAGTCCTATATAACTACTCAATGACCCCATGTGACCCCCCTAGTCCTATATAAGTACTCAATGACCCCATGGGACCCCCCCTAGTCCTATATATGTACTCAATGACCCCACGGGACCCCCCCTAGCCCTATAAAAGTACTCAATGACTCCATGTGACCCACCCTATTCCTATATATGTACTCTATGACCCCATGTGACCCACTCTAGTACTATATAAGTAATCAATGACCCCATGTGACCCCCCCTAGTCCTATATAAGTACTCAATGACACCATGTGACCCACCCTACTCCTATATAAGTACTCAATGACCGCATGTGACCCCCCCCCCTTGTCTTATATAAGTACTCTATGACCCCATGTGACCCAATCTAGTCCTATATAAGTAATCAATGACCCCATGTGAACCACCCTAGTCCTATATAAGTACTCAATGACCCCATGTGACCCACCCTACTCCTATATAAGTACTCAATGACCCCATGTGACCTACCCTAGTCCTATGTAAGTACTCAATGACCCCATGTGACCCACCCTAGTCCTATATAAGTAATCAATGACCCCATGTGACCCCCCCTAGTCCTATATAAGTACTCAATGACACCATGTGACCCACCCTACTCCTATATAAGTACTCAATGACCGCATGTGACCCCCCCCTTGTCTTATATAAGTACTCTATGACCCCATGTGACCCACTCTAGTCCTATATAAGTAATCAATGACCCCATGTGAACCACCCTAGTCCTATATAAGTACTCAATGACCCCATGTGACCCACCCTACTCCTATATAAGTACTCAATGACCCCATGTGACCTACCCTAGTCCTATATAAGTACTCAATGACCCAATGTGACCCACCCTACTCCTATATAAGTACTCAATGACCCCATGTGACCCACCCTAGTCCTATATAAGTACTCAATGACCCCATGAGACCCACCCTAGTCCTTTATAAGTACTAAATGACCCCATGTGACCCACCGTAGTCCTATATAAGTACTCAATGACCCCATGTGATCCACCCTAGTCCTATATAAGTACTCAATGATCCCATGTGACCCACCCTAGTCCTATATAAGTACCCAATGACCCCATGAGACCCACCCTAGTCCTTTATAAGTACTAAATGACCCCATGTGACCCACCCTAGTCCTATATAAGTTCTCAACGACCCCATGTGACCCACCCTAGTCCTATATAAGTACTCAATGACCCCATGTGACCCACTCTAGTCCTATATAAGTACCCAATGACCCCATGTGACCCACCCTAGTCCTATATAAGTACACAATGACCCCATGTGACCCCCCCCTAGTCCTATATAAGTACTCAATGACCCCATGTGATCCACCCTAGTCCTATATAAGTACTCAATGACCCCATGTGACTTCCCCCTAGTCCTATATAAGTACTCAATGAACCCTTGTGACCCCCCCTAGTCCTATATAACTACTCAATGACCCCATGTGACCCCCCTAGTCCTATATAAGTACTCAATGACCCCATGGGACCCCCCCTAGTCCTATATATGTACTCAATGACCCCACGGGACCCCCCCTAGCCCTATATAAGTACTCAATGACTCCATGTGACCCACCCTATTCCTATATATGTATTCTATGGCCCCATGTGACCCACTCTAGTACTATATAAGTAATCAATGACCCCATGTGACCCCCCCTAGTCCTATATAAGTACTCAATGACCCCATGTGATCCACCCTAGTCCTATATAAGTACTCAATGACCCCATGTGACTTCCCCCTAGTCCTATATAAGTACTCAATGAACCCTTGTGACCCCCCCTAGTCCTATATAACTACTCAATGACCCCATGTGACCCCCCTAGTCCTATATAAGTACTCAATGACCCCATGGGACCCCCCCTAGTCCTATATATGTACTCAATGACCCCACGGGACCCCCCCTAGCCCTATATAAGTACTCAATGACTCCATGTGACCCACCCTATTCCTATATATGTATTCTATGGCCCCATGTGACCCACTCTAGTACTATATAAGTAATCAATGACCCCATGTGACCCCCCCTAGTCCTATATAAGTACTCAATGACACCATGTGACCCACCCTACTCCTATATAAATACTCAATGACCGCATGTGACCCCCCCCCCCTTGTCTTATATAAGTACTCTATGACCCCATGTGACCCAATCTAGTCCTATATAAGTAATCAATGACCCCATGTGAACCACCCTAGTCCTATATAAGTACTCAATGACCCCATGAGACCCACCCTAGTCCTTTTTAAGTACTAAATGACCCCATGTGACCCACCCTAGTCCTATATAAGTACTCAATGACCCCATGTGACCCACCCTAGTCCTATATAAGTACTCAATGACCCCATGTGACCCCCCCTCGTCCTATATAAGTACTCAATGACCCCAGGTCAGCTACCCTACTCCTATATAAGTACTCAATAACCCGTTGTGACCCACCCTAGTCCTATATAAGTACTCAAAGGCCCCATGTGACCCACCCTAGTCCTATATAAGTACTCAATGACCGCATGTGACCCCCTCTTGTCTTATATAAGTACTCAATGACCCCATGTGACCCACCCTAGTCCTATATAAGTACTCAATGACCCCATGTGACCGACCCTAGTCCTATATAAGTACTCAATGGCCCCATGTGACCCCCCCTAGTCCTATATAAGTACTCAATGACCCCAGGTCAGCTACCCTACTCCTTAATAAGTACTCAATGACCCCATGTGACCCACCCTAGTCCTATATAAGTACTCAATGGCCCCATGTGACCCACCCTAGTCCTATATAAGTACTCAATGACCGCATTTGACCCCCCTTGTCTTATATAAGTACTCAATGACCCCATGTGACTTCCCCCTAGTCCTATATAAGTACTCAATGACCCCATGTGACCCCCCTAGACCTATATAAGTACTCAATGATCCCATGTGACCCTCCCTAGTCCTGTATAAGTACTCAATGACCCCATGGGACCCACCGTAGTCCTATATAAGTTCTCAATGACCCCATGTGACCCCCCCCTAGTCCTATATATGTACTCAATGACCCCACGGGACCCCCCCTAGCCCTATATAAGTACTCAATGACCCCATGTGACCCACCCTATTCCTATATATGTACTCTATGACCCCATGTGACCCACTCTAGTACTATATAAGTAATCAATGACCCCATGTGACCCCCCCTAGTCCTATATAAGTACTCAATGACACCATGTGACCCACCCTACTCCTATATAAGTACTCAATGACCGCATGTGACCCCCCCCCCCTTGTCTTATATAAGTACTCTATGACCCCATGTGACCCACTCTAGTCCTATATAAGTAATCAATGACCCCATGTGAACCACCCTAGTCCTATATAAGTACTCAATGACCCCATGTGACCCACCCTACTCCTATATAAGTACTCAATGACCCCATGTGACCTACCCTAGTCCTATGTAAGTACTCAATGACCCCATGTGACCCACCCTAGTCCTATATAAGTACTCAATGACCCCATGAGACCCACCCTAGTCCTTTATAAGTACTAAATGACCCCATGGGACCCACCCTAGTCATATATATGAACTCAATGACCCCATGTGACCCCCCCTAGTCCTATATATGTATTCAATGATCCCATGGGACCTCCGCAGTCCTATATAAGTACTCAATGACCCCATCTGACCCACCCTATTCCTATATATGTACTCTATGACCCCATGTGACCCACTCTAGTCCTATATAAGTAATCAATGACCCCATGTGACCCCCCCTAGTCCTATATAAGTACTCAATGACCCAATGTGACCCACCCTACTCCTATATAAGTACTCAATGACCCCATGTGACCCACCCTAGTCCTATATAAGTACTCAATGACCCCATGAGACCCACCCTAGTCCTTTATAAGTACTAAATGACCCCATGTGACCCACCCTAGTCCTATATAAGTTCTCAACGACCCCATGTGACCCACCCTAGTCCTATATAAGTACTCAATGACCCCATGTGACATCAATGACCCCATGTGAACCACCCTTGTCCTATAGAAGTACTCAATGACCCCATGTGACCCACCCTACTCCTATATAAGTACTCAATGACCCCATGTGACCTACCCTAGTCCTATGTAAGTACTCAATGACCCCATGTGACACACCCTAGTCCTATATAAGTAATCAATGACCCCATGTGACCCCCCCTAGTCCTATATAAGTACTCAATGACACCATGTGACCCACCCTACTCCTATATAAGTACTCAATGACCGCATGTGACCCCCCCCCTTGTCTTATATAAGTACTCTATGACCCCATGTGACCCACTCTAGTCCTATATAAGTAATCAATGACCCCATGTGAACCACCCTAGTCCTATATACGTACTCAATGACCCCATGTGATCCACCCTAGTCCTATATAAGTACTCAATGACCCCATGTGACTTCCCCCTAGTCCTATATAAGTACTCAATGAACCCTTGTGACCCCCCCTAGTCCTATATAACTACTCAATGACCCCATGTGACCCCCCTAGTCCTATATAAGTACTCAATGACCCCATGGGACCCCCCCTAGTCCTATATATGTACTCAATGACCCCACGGGACCCCCCCTAGCCCTATAAAAGTACTCAATGACTCCATGTGACCCACCCTATTCCTATATATGTACTCTATGACCCCATGTGACCCACTCTAGTACTATATAAGTAATCAATGACCCCATGTGACCCCCCCTAGTCCTATATAAGTACTCAATGACACCATGTGACCCACCCTACTCCTATATAAGTACTCAATGACCGCATGTGACCCCCCCCCCTTGTCTTATATAAGTACTCTATGACCCCATGTGACCCAATCTAGTCCTATATAAGTAATCAATGACCCCATGTGAACCACCCTAGTCCTATATAAGTACTCAATGACCCCATGTGACCCACCCTACTCCTATATAAGTACTCAATGACCCCATGTGACCTACCCTAGTCCTATGTAAGTACTCAATGACCCCATGTGACCCACCCTAGTCCTATATAAGTAATCAATGACCCCATGTGACCCCCCCTAGTCCTATATAAGTACTCAATGACACCATGTGACCCACCCTACTCCTATATAAGTACTCAATGACCGCATGTGACCCCCCCCTTGTCTTATATAAGTACTCTATGACCCCATGTGACCCACTCTAGTCCTATATAAGTAATCAATGACCCCATGTGAACCACCCTAGTCCTATATAAGTACTCAATGACCCCATGTGACCCACCCTACTCCTATATAAGTACTCAATGACCCCATGTGACCTACCCTAGTCCTATATAAGTACTCAATGACCCAATGTGACCCACCCTACTCCTATATAAGTACTCAATGACCCCATGTGACCCACCCTAGTCCTATATAAGTACTCAATGACCCCATGAGACCCACCCTAGTCCTTTATAAGTACTAAATGACCCCATGTGACCCACCGTAGTCCTATATAAGTACTCAATGACCCCATGTGATCCACCCTAGTCCTATATAAGTACTCAATGATCCCATGTGACCCACCCTAGTCCTATATAAGTACCCAATGACCCCATGAGACCCACCCTAGTCCTTTATAAGTACTAAATGACCCCATGTGACCCACCCTAGTCCTATATAAGTTCTCAACGACCCCATGTGACCCACCCTAGTCCTATATAAGTACTCAATGACCCCATGTGACCCACTCTAGTCCTATATAAGTACCCAATGACCCCATGTGACCCACCCTAGTCCTATATAAGTACACAATGACCCCATGTGACCCCCCCCTAGTCCTATATAAGTACTCAATGACCCCATGTGATCCACCCTAGTCCTATATAAGTACTCAATGACCCCATGTGACTTCCCCCTAGTCCTATATAAGTACTCAATGAACCCTTGTGACCCCCCCTAGTCCTATATAACTACTCAATGACCCCATGTGACCCCCCTAGTCCTATATAAGTACTCAATGACCCCATGGGACCCCCCCTAGTCCTATATATGTACTCAATGACCCCACGGGACCCCCCCTAGCCCTATATAAGTACTCAATGACTCCATGTGACCCACCCTATTCCTATATATGTATTCTATGGCCCCATGTGACCCACTCTAGTACTATATAAGTAATCAATGACCCCATGTGACCCCCCCTAGTCCTATATAAGTACTCAATGACCCCATGTGATCCACCCTAGTCCTATATAAGTACTCAATGACCCCATGTGACTTCCCCCTAGTCCTATATAAGTACTCAATGAACCCTTGTGACCCCCCCTAGTCCTATATAACTACTCAATGACCCCATGTGACCCCCCTAGTCCTATATAAGTACTCAATGACCCCATGGGACCCCCCCTAGTCCTATATATGTACTCAATGACCCCACGGGACCCCCCCCTAGCCCTATATAAGTACTCAATGACTCCATGTGACCCACCCTATTCCTATATATGTATTCTATGGCCCCATGTGACCCACTCTAGTACTATATAAGTAATCAATGACCCCATGTGACCCCCCCTAGTCCTATATAAGTACTCAATGACACCATGTGACCCACCCTACTCCTATATAAATACTCAATGACCGCATGTGACCCCCCCCCCCCTTGTCTTATATAAGTACTCTATGACCCCATGTGACCCAATCTAGTCCTATATAAGTAATCAATGACCCCATGTGAACCACCCTAGTCCTATATAAGTACTCAATGACCCCATGAGACCCACCCTAGTCCTTTTTAAGTACTAAATGACCCCATGTGACCCACCCTAGTCCTATATAAGTACTCAATGACCCCATGTGACCCACCCTAGTCCTATATAAGTACTCAATGACCCCATGTGACCCCCCCTCGTCCTATATAAGTACTCAATGACCCCAGGTCAGCTACCCTACTCCTATATAAGTACTCAATAACCCGTTGTGACCCACCCTAGTCCTATATAAGTACTCAAAGGCCCCATGTGACCCACCCTAGTCCTATATAAGTACTCAATGACCGCATGTGACCCCCTCTTGTCTTATATAAGTACTCAATGACCCCATGTGACCCACCCTAGTCCTATATAAGTACTCAATGACCCCATGTGACCGACCCTAGTCCTATATAAGTACTCAATGGCCCCATGTGACCCCCCCTAGTCCTATATAAGTACTCAATGACCCCAGGTCAGCTACCCTACTCCTTAATAAGTACTCAATGACCCCATGTGACCCACCCTAGTCCTATATAAGTACTCAATGGCCCCATGTGACCCACCCTAGTCCTATATAAGTACTCAATGACCGCATTTGACCCCCCTTGTCTTATATAAGTACTCAATGACCCCATGTGACTTCCCCCTAGTCCTATATAAGTACTCAATGACCCCATGTGACCCCCCTAGACCTATATAAGTACTCAATGATCCCATGTGACCCTCCCTAGTCCTGTATAAGTACTCAATGACCCCATGGGACCCACCGTAGTCCTATATAAGTTCTCAATGACCCCATGTGACCCCCCCTAGTCCTATATATGTACTCAATGACCCCACGGGACCCCCCCTAGCCCTATATAAGTACTCAATGACCCCATGTGACCCACCCTATTCCTATATATGTACTCTATGACCCCATGTGACCCACTCTAGTACTATATAAGTAATCAATGACCCCATGTGACCCCCCCTAGTCCTATATAAGTACTCAATGACACCATGTGACCCACCCTACTCCTATATAAGTACTCAATGACCGCATGTGACCCCCCCCCCCTTGTCTTATATAAGTACTCTATGACCCCATGTGACCCACTCTAGTCCTATATAAGTAATCAATGACCCCATGTGAACCACCCTAGTCCTATATAAGTACTCAATGACCCCATGTGACCCACCCTACTCCTATATAAGTACTCAATGACCCCATGTGACCTACCCTAGTCCTATGTAAGTACTCAATGACCCCATGTGACCCACCCTAGTCCTATATAAGTACTCAATGACCCCATGAGACCCACCCTAGTCCTTTATAAGTACTAAATGACCCCATGGGACCCACCCTAGTCATATATATGAACTCAATGACCCCATGTGACCCCCCCTAGTCCTATATATGTATTCAATGATCCCATGGGACCTCCGCAGTCCTATATAAGTACTCAATGACCCCATCTGACCCACCCTATTCCTATATATGTACTCTATGACCCCATGTGACCCACTCTAGTCCTATATAAGTAATCAATGACCCCATGTGACCCCCCCTAGTCCTATATAAGTACTCAATGACCCAATGTGACCCACCCTACTCCTATATAAGTACTCATTGACCGCATGTGACCCCCCCCCCTTGTCTTATATAAGTACTCAATGACCCCATGTGACTTCCCCCTAGTCCTATATAAGAATTCAATGACCGCATGTGACCCCCCCTAGTCCTATATAAGTACTCAATGACCCCATGTGACCCACCCTAGTCCTGTATAAGTACTCAATGACCCCATGGGACCCACCGTAGTCCTTTATAAGTACTAAATGACCCCATGTGACCCACCGTAGTCCTATATAAGTACTCAATGACCCCATGTGATCCACCCTAGTCCTATATAAGTACTCAATGACCCCATGTGACCCACCCTAGTCCTATATAAGTACCCAATGACCCCATATGACCCACCCTAGTCCTATATAAGTACTCAATGACCCCATGTGACCCACCCTACTCCTATATAAGTACTCAATGACCCCATGTGACCCACCCTAGTCCTATATAAGTACTCAATGACCCCATGTGACCCACCTTAGTCCTATATAAGTACTCAATGACCCCATGAGACCCACCCTAGTCCTTTATAAGTACTAAATGACCCCATGTGACCCACCCTAGTCCTATATAAGTTCTCAACGACCCCATGTGACCCACCCTAGTCCTATATAAGTACTCAATGACCCCATGTGACTTCCCCTTAGTTCTATATAAGTACTCAATGACCCCATGTGACCCCCCTTGTCCTATATAAGTACTCAATGACCCCATGTGACCCACCCCCTACTCCTATATAAGTACTCAATGACGGCATGTGACCCACCCTAGTCCTATATAAGTACTCAATGACCCCATGTGATCCACCCTAGTCCTATATAAGTACTCAATGACCCCATGTGACCCAACCTAGTCCTATATAAGTAATCAATGACCCCATGTGACCCACCCTAGTCCTATATAAGTACTCAATGACCCCAGGTCAGCTACCCTACTCCTATATAAGTACTCAATAACCCCTTGTGATCCACCCTAGTCCTATATAAGTACCCAAAGGCCCCATGTGACCCACCCTAGTCCTATATAAGTACTCAATGACCGCATGTGACCCCCCCTTGTCTTATATAAGTACTCAATGACCCCATGTGACCCACCCTAGTCCTATATAAGTACTCAATGACCCCATGTGACCCACCCTAGTCCTATATAAGTACTCAATGGCCCCATGTGACCCCCCCTAGTCCTATATAAGTACTCAATGACCCCAGGTCAGCTACCCTACTCCTTAATAAATACTCAATGACCCCATGTGACCCACCCTAGTCCTATATAAGTACTCAATGGCCCCATGTGACCCACCCTAGTCCTATATAAGTACTCAATGACCGCATTTGACCCCCCTTGTCTTATATAAGTACTCAATGACCCCATGTGACTTCCCCCTAATCCTATATAAGTACCCAATGACCCCATGTACCCACCCTAGACCTATATAAGTACTCAATGATCCCATGTGACCCTCCCTAGTCCTGTATAAGTACTCAATGACCCCATGGGACCCACCGTAGTCCTATATAAGTTCTCAATGACCCCATGTGACCCCCCCTAGTCCTATATATGTACTCAATGACCCCACGGGACCCCCCCTAGCCCTATATAAGTACTCAATGACCCCATGTGACCCACCCTATTCCTATATATGTACTCTATGACCCCATGTGACCCACTCTAGTACTATATAAGTAATCAATGACCCCATGTGACCCCCCCTAGTCCTATATAAGTACTCAATGACACCATGTGACCCACCCTACTCCTATATAAGTACTCAATGACCGCATGTGACCCCCCCACCCTTGTCTTATATAAGTACTCTATGACCCCATGTGACCCACTCTAGTCCTATATAAGTAATCAATGACCCCATGTGAACCACCCTAGTCCTATATAAGTACTCAATGACCCCATGTGACCCACCCTACTCCTATATAAGTACTCAATGACCCCATGTGACCTACCCTAGTCCTATGTAAGTACTCAATGACCCCATGTGACCCACCCTAGTCCTATATAAGTACTCAATGACCCCATGAGACCCACCCTAGTCCTTTATAAGTACTAAATGACCCCATGGGACCCACCCTAGTCATATATATGAACTCAATGACCCCATGTGACCCCCCCTAGTCCTATATATGTATTCAATGATCCCATGGGACCTCCGCAGTCCTATATAAGTACTCAATGACCCCATCTGACCCACCCTATTCCTATATATGTACTCTATGACCCCATGTGACCCACTCTAGTCCTATATAAGTAATCAATGACCCCATGTGACCCCCCCTAGTCCTATATAAGTACTCAATGACCCAATGTGACCCACCCTACTCCTATATAAGTACTCAATGACCCCATGTGACCCACCCTAGTCCTATATAAGTACTCAATGACCCCATGAGACCCACCCTAGTCCTTTATAAGTACTAAATGACCCCATGTGACCCACCCTAGTCCTATATAAGTTCTCAACGACCCCATGTGACCCACCCTAGTCCTATATAAGTACTCAATGACCCCATGTGACATCAATGACCCCATGTGAACCACCCTAGTCCTATATAAGTAATCAATGACCCCATGTGACCCACCCTACTCCTATATAAGTACTCAATGACCCCATGTGACCTACCCTAGTCCTATGTAAGTACTCAATGACCGCATGTGACCCCCCCCCTTGTCTTATATAAGTACTCTATGACCCCATGTGACCCACTCTAGTCCTATATAAGTAATCAATGACCCCATGTGAACCACCCTAGTCCTATATAAGTACTCAATGACCCCATGTGATCCACCCTAGTCCTATATAAGTACTCAATGACCCCATGTGACTTCCCCCTAGTCCTATATAAGTACTCAATGAACCCTTGTGACCCCCCCTAGTCCTATATAACTACTCAATGACCCCATGTGACCCCCCTAGTCCTATATAAGTACTCAATGACCCCATGGGACCCCCCCTAGTCCTATATATGTACTCAATGACCCCACGGGACCCCCCCTAGCCCTATATAAGTACTCAATGACTCCATGTGACCCACCCTATTCCTATATATGTACTCTATGACCCCATGTGACCCACTCTAGTACTATATAAGTAATCAATGACCCCATGTGACCCCCCCTAGTCCTATATAAGTACTCAATGACACCATGTGACCCACCCTACTCCTATATAAGTACTCAATGACCGCATGTGACCCCCCCCCCCTTGTCTTATATAAGTACTCTATGACCCCATGTGACCCAATCTAGTCCTATATAAGTAATCAATGACCCCATGTGAACCACCCTAGTCCTATATAAGTACTCAATGACCCCATGTGACCCACCCTACTCCTATATAAGTACTCAATGACCCCATGTGACCTACCCTAGTCCTATGTAAGTACTCAATGACCCCATGTGACCCACCCTAGTCCTATATAAGTAATCAATGACCCCATGTGACCCCCCCTAGTCCTATATAAGTACTCAATGACACCATGTGACCCACCCTACTCCTATATAAGTACTCAATGACCGCATGTGACCCCCCCCCTTGTCTTATATAAGTACTCTATGACCCCATGTGACCCACTCTAGTCCTATATAAGTAATCAATGACCCCATGTGAACCACCCTAGTCCTATATAAGTACTCAATGACCCCATGTGACCCACCCTACTCCTATATAAGTACTCAATGACCCCATGTGACCTACCCTAGTCCTATATAAGTACTCAATGACCCAATGTGACCCACCCTACTCCTATATAAGTACTCAATGACCCCATGTGACCCACCCTAGTCCTATATAAGTACTCAATGACCCCATGAGACCCACCCTAGTCCTTTATAAGTACTAAATGACCCCATGTGACCCACCGTAGTCCTATATAAGTACTCAATGACCCCATGTGATCCACCCTAGTCCTATATAAGTACTCAATGATCCCATGTGACCCACCCTAGTCCTATATAAGTACCCAATGACCCCATGAGACCCACCCTAGTCCTTTATAAGTACTAAATGACCCCATGTGACCCACCCTAGTCCTATATAAGTTCTCAACGACCCCATGTGACCCACCCTAGTCCTATATAAGTACTCAATGACCCCATGTGACCCACTCTAGTCCTATATAAGTACCCAATGACCCCATGTGACCCACCCTAGTCCTATATAAGTACACAATGACCCCATGTGACCCCCCCCTAGTCCTATATAAGTACTCAATGACCCCATGTGATCCACCCTAGTCCTATATAAGTACTCAATGACCCCATGTGACTTCCCCCTAGTCCTATATAAGTACTCAATGAACCCTTGTGACCCCCCCTAGTCCTATATAACTACTCAATGACCCCATGTGACCCCCCTAGTCCTATATAAGTACTCAATGACCCCATGGGACCCCCCCCTAGTCCTATATATGTACTCAATGACCCCACGGGACCCCCCCTAGCCCTATATAAGTACTCAATGACTCCATGTGACCCACCCTATTCCTATATATGTACTCTATGACCCCATGTGACCCACTCTAGTACTATATAAGTAATCAATGACCCCATGTGACCCCCCCTAGTCCTATATAAGTACTCAATGACACCATGTGACCCACCCTACTCCTATATAAATACTCAATGACCGCATGTGACCCCCCCCCCCCTTGTCTTATATAAGTACTCTATGACCCCATGTGACCCAATCTAGTCCTATATAAGTAATCAATGACCCCATGTGAACCACCCTAGTCCTATATAAGTACTCAATGACCCAATGTGACCCACCCTACTCCTATATAAGTACTCAATGACCCCATGTGACCTACCCTAGTCCTATGTAAGTACTCAATGACCCCATGTGACCCACCCTAGTCCTTTATAAGTACTAAATGACCCCATGGGACCCACCCTAGTCATATATATGAACTCAATGACCCCATGTGACCCCCCCTAGTCCTATATATGTATTCAATGATCCCATGGGACCTCCGCAGTCCTATATAAGTACTCAATGACCCCATCTGACCCACCCTATTCCTATATATGTACTCTATGACCCCATGTGACCCACTCTAGTCCTATATAAGTAATCAATGACCCCATGTGACCCCCCCTAGTCCTATATAAGTACTCAATGACCCAATGTGACCCACCCTACTCCTATATAAGTACTCAATGACCGCATGTGACCCCCCCCCCCTTGTCTTATATAAGTACTCAATGACCCCATGGGACCCACCGTAGTCCTATATAAGTTCTCAATGACACCATGTGACCCCCCCTAGTCCTATATATATACTCAATGACCCCATGGGACCCACCGTAGTCCTATATAAGTTCTCAATGACCCCATGTGACCCCCCCCTTTCCTATGTATGTATTCTATGACCCCATGTGACCCACTCTAGTCCTATATAAGTAATCAATGACCCCATGTGAACCACCCTAGTCCTATATAAGTACTCAATGACCCCATGTGACCCACCCTACTCCTATATAAGTACTCAATGACCCCATGTGACCTACCCTAGTCCTATGTAAGTACTCAATGACCCCATGTGACCCACCCTAGTCCTATATAAGTACTCAATGACCCCATGAGACCCACCCTAGTCCTTTATAAGTACTAAATGACCCCATGGGACCCACCCTAGTCATATATATGTACTCAATGACCCCATGTGACCCCCCCTAGTCCTATATATGTATTCAATGATCCCATGGGACCTCCGCAGTCCTATATAAGTACTCAATGACCCCATCTGACCCACCCTATTCCTATATATGTACTCTATGACCCCATGTGACCCACTCTAGTCCTATATAAGTAATCAATGACCCCATGTGACCCCCCCTAGTCCTATATAAGTACTCAATGACCCAATGTGACCCACCCTACTCCTATATAAGTACTCAATGACCGCATGTGACCCCCCCCCTAGTTTTATATAAGTACTCAATGACCCCATGGGACCCACCGTAGTCCTATATAAGTTCTCAATGACACCATGTGACCCCCCCTAGTCCTATATATATACTCAATGACCCCATGGGACCCACCGTAGTCCTATATAAGTTCTCAATGACCCCATGTGACCCCCCCCTATTCCTATTTATGTACTCTATGACCCCATGTGACCCACTCTAGTCCTATATAAGTAATCAATGACCCCATGTGAACCACCCTAGTCCTATATAAGTACTCAATGACCCCATGTGACCCACCCTACTCCTATATAAGTACTCAATGACCCCATGTGACCTACCCTAGTCCTATGTAAGTACTCAATGACCCCATGTGACCCACCCTAGTCCTATATAAGTACTCAATGACCCCATGAGACCCACCCTAGTCCTTTATAAGTACTAAATGACCCCATGGGACCCACCCTAGTCATATATATGTACTCAATGAACCCATGTGACCCCCCCTAGTCCTATATATGTATTCAATGATCCCATGGGACCTCCGCAGTCCTATATAAGTACTCAATGACCCCATGTGACCCACCCTATTCCTATATATGTACTCTATGACCCCATGTGACCCACTCTAGTCCTATATAAGTAATCAATGATCCCATGTGACCCCCCCTAGTCCTATATAAGTACTCAATGACCCAATGTGATCCACCCTACTCCTATATAAGTACTCAATAACCCCATGTGACCCACCCTAGTCCTGTATAAGTACTCAATGACCCCATGAGACCCACCCTAGTCCTTTATAAGTACTAAATGACCCCATGTGACCCACCGTAGTCTTATATAAGTACTCAATGACCCCATGTGATCCACCCTAGTCCTATATAAGTACTCAATGACCCCATGTGACCCACCCTAGTCCTATATAAGTACCCAATGACCCCATATGACCCACCCTAGTCCTATATAAGTACTCAATGACCCTATGTGACCCACCCTACTCCTATATAAGTACTCAATGACCCCATGTGACCCACCCTAGTCCTATATAAGTACTCAATGACCCCATGTGACCCACCCTAGTCCTATATAAGTACTCAATGACCCCATGAGACCCACCCTAGTCCTTTATAAGTACTAAATGACCCCATGTGACCCACCCTAGTCCTATATAAGTTCTCAACGACCCCATGTGACCCACCCTAGTCCTATATAAGTACTCAATGACCCCATGTGACTTCCCCTTAGTTCTATATAAGTACTCAATGACCCCATGTGACCCCCCTTGTCCTATATAAGTACTCAATGACCCCATGTGACCCACCCCCTACTCCTATATAAGTACTCAATGACGGCATGTGACCCACCCTAGTCCTATATAAGTACTCAATGACCCCATGTGATCCACCCTAGTCCTATATAAGTACTCAATGACCCCATGTGACCCAACCTAGTCCTATATAAGTACTCAATGACCCCATGTGACCCACCCTAGTCCTATATAAGTACTCAATGACCCCAGGTCAGCTACCCTACTCCTATATAAGTACTCAATAACCCCTTGTGATCCACCCTAGTCCTATATAAGTACCCAAAGGCCCCATGTGACCCACCCTAGTCCTATATAAGTACTCAATGACCGCATGTGACCCCCCCTTGTCTTATATAAGTACTCAATGACCCCATGTGACCCACCCTAGTCCTATATAAGTACTCAATGACCCCATGTGACCCACCCTAGTCCTATATAAGTACTCAATGGCCCCATGTGACCCCCCCTAGTCCTATATAAGTACTCAATGACCCCAGGTCAGCTACCCTACTCCTTAATAAATACTCAATGACCCCATGTGACCCACCCTAGTCCTATATAAGTACTCAATGGCCCCATGTGACCCACCCTAGTCCTATATAAGTACTCAATGACCGCATTTGACCCCCCTTGTCTTATATAAGTACTCAATGACTCCATGTGACTTCCCCCTAGTCCTATATAAGTACTCAATGACCCCATGTACCCACCCTAGACCTATATAAGTACTCAATGATCCCATGTGACCCTCCCTAGTCCTGTATAAGTACTCAATGACCCCATGGGACCCACCGTAGTCCTATATAAGTTCTCAATGACCCCATGTGACCCCCCCTAGTCCTATATATGTACTCAAAGACCCCACGGGACCCCCCCTAGCCCTATATAAGTACTCAATGACCCCATGTGACCCACCCTATTCCTATATATGTACTCTATGACCCCATGTGACCCACTCTAGTACTATATAAGTAATCAATGACCCCATGTGAACCCCCCTAGTCCTATATAAGTACTCAATGACACCATGTGACCCACCCTACTCCTATATAAGTACTCAATGACCGCATGTGACCCCCCCACCCTTGTCTTATATAAGTACTCTATGACCCCATGTGACCCACTCTAGTCCTATATAAGTAATCAATGACCCCATGTGAACCACCCTAGTCCTATATAAGTACTCAATGACCCCATGTGACCCACCCTACTCCTATATAAGTACTCAATGACCCCATGTGACCTACCCTAGTCCTATGTAAGTACTCAATGACCCCATGTGACCCACCCTAGTCCTATATAAGTACTCAATGACCCCATGAGACCCACCCTAGTCCTTTATAAGTACTAAATGACCCCATGGGACCCACCCTAGTCATATATATGAACTCAATGACCCCATGTGACCCCCCCTAGTCCTATATATGTATTCAATGATCCCATGGGACCTCCGCAGTCCTATATAAGTACTCAATGACCCCATCTGACCCACCCTATTCCTATATATGTACTCTATGACCCCATGTGACCCACTCTAGTCCTATATAAGTAATCAATGACCCCATGTGACCCCCCCTAGTCCTATATAAGTACTCAATGACCCAATGTGACCCACCCTACTCCTATATAAGTACTCAATGACCCCATGTGACCCACCCTAGTCCTATATAAGTACTCAATGACCCCATGAGACCCACCCTAGTCCTTTATAAGTACTAAATGACCCCATGTGACCCACCCTAGTCCTATATAAGTTCTCAACGACCCCATGTGACCCACCCTAGTCCTATATAAGTACTCAATGACCCCATGTGACATCAATGACCCCATGTGAACCATCCTAGTCCTATATAAGTACTCAATGACCCCATGTGACCTACCCTAGTCCTATGTAAGTACTCAATGACCCCATGTGACCCACCCTAGTCCTATATAAGTAATCAATGACCCCATGTGACCCCCCCTAGTCCTATATAAGTACTCAATGACACCATGTGACCCACCCTACTCCTATATAAGTACTCAATGACCGCATGTGACCCCCCCCCCCCCTTGTCTTATATAAGTACTCTATGACCCCATGTGACCCACTCTAGTCCTATATAAGTAATCAATGACCCCATGTGAACCACCCTAGTCCTATATAAGTACTCAATGACCCCATGTGATCCACCCTAGTCCTTGATCCACCCTAGTCCTATATAAGTACTCAATGACCCCATGTGACTTCCCCCTAGTCCTATATAAGTACTCATTGAACCCTTGTGACCCCCCCTAGTCCTATATAACTACTCAATGACCCCATGTGACCCCCCTAGTCCTATATAAGTACTCAATGACCCCATGGGACCCCCCCTAGTCCTATATATGTACTCAATGACCCCACGGGACCCCCCCTTCCCCTATATAAGTACTCAATGACCCCATGTGACCCACCCCTATTCCTATATATGTACTCTATGTCCCCATGTGACCCACTCTAGTACTATATAAGTAATCAATGACCCCATGTGACCCCCCCTAGTCCTATATAAGTACTCAATGACACCATGTGACCCCCCCCCTTGTCTTATATAAGTACTCTATGACCCCATGTGATCCCACTCTAGTCCTATATAAGTACTCAATGACCCCATGTGACCCACCCTACTCCTATATAAGTACTCAATGACCCCATGTGACCTACCCTAGTCCTATGTAAGTACTCAATGACCCCATGTGACCCCACCCTAGTCCTATATAAGTAATCAATGACCCCATGTGACCCCCCCTAGTCTATATAAGTACTCAATGACACCATGTGACCCACCCTACTCCTATATAAGTACTCAATGACCGCATGTGACCCCCCCCCCTTGTCTTATATAAGTACTCTATGACCCCATGTGACCCACTCTAGTCCTATATAAGTAATCAATGACCCCCATGTGAACCACCCTAGTCCTATATAAGTACTCAATGACCCCATGTGACCCACCCTACTCCTATATAAGTACTCAATGACCCCATGTGACCCACCCTAGTCCTATATAAGTACTCAATGACCCCATGAGACCCACCCTAGTCCTTTATAAGTACTAAATGACCCCATGTGACCCACCCTAGTCCTATATAAGTTCTCAACGACCCCATGTGACCCACCCTACTCCTATATAAGTACTCAATGACCCCATGTGACCTACCCTAGTCCTATATAAGTACTCAATGACCCAATGTGACCCACCCTACTCCTATATAAGTACTCAATGACCCCATGTGACCCACCCTAGTCCTATATAAGTACTCAATGACCCCATGAGACCCACCCTAGTCCTTTATAAGTACTAAATGACCCCATGTGACCCACCCTAGTCCCTATATAAGTACTCAATGACCCCATGTGACCCACCCTAGTCTTATATAAGTACTCAATGACCCCATGTGACCCCCCCTAGTCCTATATAAGTACTCAATGACCCCAGGTCAGATACCCTACTCCTATATAAGTACACAATAACCCCTTGTGACCCACCCTAGTCCTATATAAGTACTCAAAGGCCCCATGTGACCCACCCTAGTCCTATATAAGTACTCAATGACCGCATGTGACCCCCCCCTTGTCTTATATAAGTACTCAATGACCCCATGTGACCCACCCTAGTCCTATATAAGTACTCAATGACCCCATGTGACCCACCCTAGTCCTATATAAGTACTCAATGACCCCATGTGATCCACCCTAGTCCTATATAAGTACTCAATGACCCCATGTGACCCACCGTAGTCCTATATAAGTTCTCAATGACCCCATATGACCCCCCCTAGTCCTATATATGTACTCAATGACCCCACGGGACCCCCCCCTAGCCCTATATAAGTACTCAATGACCCCCATGTGACCCACCCTATTCCTATATATGTACTCTATGACCCCATGTGACCCACTCTAGTACTATATAAGTAATCAATGACCCCATGTGACCCCTCCTAGTCCTATATAAGTACTCAATGGCACCATGTGACCCACCCTAGTCCTATATATGTACTCAATGACACCACGGGGACCCCCCCCTAGCACTATATAAGTACTCAATGACCCCATGTGACCCACCCTATTCCTATATATGTACTCTTAGACCCCATGTGACCCCACTCTAGTCCTATATAAGTACTCAATGACCCCATGTGACCCCACCCTAGTCCTATATAAGTACTCAATGGCCCCATGTGACCCCCCGTAGTCCTATATAAGTACTAAATGACCCCAGGTCAGCTACCCTACTCCTTAATAAGTATTCAATGACCCCATGTGACCCACCCTAGTCCTATATAAGTACTCAATGGCCCCATGTGACCCACCCTAGTCCTATAAGTACTCAATGACCGCATTTGACCCCCCTTGTCTTATATAAGTACTCAATGACCCCATGTGACTTCCCCCTAGTCCTATATAAGTACTCAATGACCCCATGTGACCCCCCCTAGACCTATATAAGTACTCAATGATCCCATGTGACCCTCCCTAGTCCTGTATAAGTACTCAATGACCCCATGGGACCCACCGTAGTCCTATATAAGTTCTCAATGACCCCATGTGACCCCCCTAGTCCTATATATGTACTCAATGACCCCACGGGACCCCCCCCTAGCCCTATATAAGTACTCAATGACCCCATGTGACCCACCCTATTCATATATGTACTCTATGACCCCATGTGACCCACTCTAGTACTATATAAGTAATCAATGACCCCATGTGACCCCCCCTAGTCCTATATAAGTACTCAATGACACCATGTGACCCACCCTACTCCTATATAAGTACTCAATGACCGCATGTGACCCCCCCCCCTTGTCTTATATAAGTATTCTATGACCCCATGTGACCCACTCTAGTCCTATATAAGTAATCAATGACCCCATGTGAACCACCCTAGTCCTATATAAGTACTCAATGACCCCATGTGACCCACCCTACTCCTATATAAGTACTCAATGACCCCCATGTGACCTACCCCTAGTCCTATGTAAGTACTCAATGACCCCATGTGACCCACCCTAGTCCTATATAAGTACTCAATGACCCCATGAGACCCACCCTAGTCCTTTATAAGTACTAAATGACCCCATGGGAACCCACCCTAGTCATACATATGAACTCAATGACCCCATGTGACCCCCCCCTAGTCCTATATATGTATTCAATGATCCCATGGGACCTCCGCAGTCCTATATAAGTACTCAATGACCCCATCTGACCCACCCTATTCCTATATATGTACTCTACGACCCCATGTGACCCACTCTAGTCCTATATAAGTAATCAATGACCCCATGTGACCCCCCCTAGTCCTATATAAGTACTCAATGACCCAATGTGACCCACCCTACTCCTATATAAGTACTCAATGACCCCATGTGACCCACCCTAGTCCTATATAAGTACTCAATGACCCCATGAGACCCACCCTAGTCCTTTATAAGTACTAAATGACCCCATGTGACCCACCCTAGTCCTATATAAGTTCTCAACGACCCCATGTGACCCACCCTAGTCCTATATAAGTACTCAATGACCCCATGTGACCCACTCTAGTCCTATATAAGTACCCAATGACCCCATGTGACCCACCCTAGTCCTATATAAGTACACAATGACCCCATGTGACCCCCCCCTAGTCCTATATAAGTACTCAATGACCCCATGTGATCCACCCTAGTCCTATATAAGTACTCAATGACCCCATGTGACTTCCCCCTAGTCCTATATAAGTACTCAATGAACCCTTGTGACCCCCCCCTAGTCCTATATAACTACTCAATGACCCCATGTGACCCCCCTAGTCCTATATAAGTACTCAATGACCCCATGGGACCCCCCCTAGTCCTATATATGTACTCAATGACCCCACGGGACCCCCCCCTAGCCCTATATAAGTACTCAATGACTCCTTGTGACCCACCCTATTCCTATATATGTACTCTATGACCTCATGTGACCCACTCTAGTACTATATAAGTAATCAATGACCGCATGTGACCCCCCCCCCCTTGTCTTATATAAGTACTCTATGACCCCATGTGACCCAATCTAGTCCTATATAAGTACTCAATGACCCCATGTGACCCACCCTACTCCTATATAAGTACTCAATGACCCCCATGTGACCTACCCTAGTCCTATGTAAGTACTCAATGACCCCATGTGACCCACCCTAGTCCTATATAAGTAATCAATGACCCCATGTGACCCCCCCTAGTCCTATATAAGTACTCAATGACACCATGTGACCCACCCTACTCCTATATAAGTACTCAATGACCGCATGTGACCCCCCCCCCCCCCTTGTCTTATATAAGTACTCTATGACCCCATGTGACCCACTCTAGTCCTATATAAGTACTCAATGACCCCATGTGACCCACCCTAGTCCTATATAAGTACTCAATGACCCCATGAGACCCACCCTAGTCCTTTATAAGTACTAAATGACCCCATGTGACCCACCCTAGTCCTATATAAGTTCTCAACGACCCCATGTGACCCACCCTACTCCTATATAAGTACTCAATGACCCCATGTGACCTACCCTAGTCCTATATAAGTACTCAATGACCCAATGTGACCCACCCTACTCCTATATAAGTACTCAATGACCCCATGTGACCCACCCTAGTCCTATATAAGTACTCAATGAACCCATGAGACCCACCCTAGTCCTTTATAAGTACTAAATGACCCCATGTGACCCACCCTAGTCCTATATAAGTACTCAATGACCCCATGTGACCCACCCTAGTCTTATATAAGTACTCAATGACCCCATGTGACCCCCCCTAGTCCTATATAAGTACTCAATGACCCCAGGTCAGATACCCTACTCCTATATAAGTACACAATAACCCCTTGTGACCCACCCTAGTCCTATATAAGTACTCAAAGGCCCCATGTGACCCACCCTAGTCCTATATAAGTACTCAATGACCGCATGTGACCCCCCCTTGTCTTATATAAGTACTCAATGACCCCATGTGACCCACCCTAGTCCTATATAAGTACTCAATGACCCCATGTGACCCACCCTAGTCCTATATAAGTACTCAGTGACCCCATGTGATCCACCCTAGTCCTATATAAGTACTCAATGACCCCATGTGACCCACCGTAGTCCTATATAAGTTCTCAATGACCCCATGCGACCCCCCCTAGTCCTATATATGTACTCAATGACCCCACGGGACCCCCCCCTAGCCCTATATAAGTACTCAATGACCCCATGTGACCCACCCTATTCCTATATATGTACTCTATGACCCCATGTGACCCACTCTAGTACTATATAAGTAATCAATGACCCCATGTGACCCCCCCCTAGTCCTATATAAGTACTCAATGACACCATGTGACCCACCCTACTCCTATATAAGTACTCAATGACCGCATGTGACCCCCCCCCCTTGTCTTATATAAGTACTCTATGACCCCATGTGACCCACCCTAGTCCTATATAAGTACTCAATGACCCCATGAGACCCACCCTAGTCCTATATAAGTACTCAATGACCCCATGAGACCCACCGTAGTCCTTTATAAGTACTAAATGACCCCATGTGACCCACCCTAGTCCTATATAAGTTCTCAACGACCCCATGTGACCCACTCTAGTCCTATATAAGTACTCAATGACCCCATGTGACTTCCCCTTAGTTCTATATAAGTACTCAATGACCCCATGTGACCCCCCTTGTCCTATATAAGTACTCAATGACCCCATGTGACCCACCCCCTACTCCTATATAAGTACTCAATGACGGCATGTGACCCACCCTAGTCCTATATAAGTACTCAATGACCCCATGTGATCCACCCTAGTCCTATATAAGTACTCAATGACCCCATGTGACCCACCCTAGTCCTATATAAGTACTCAATGACCCCATGTGACCCCCCCTAGTCCTATATAAGTACTCAATGACCCCAGGTCAGCTACCCTACTCCTATATAAGTACTCAATAACCCCTTGTGACCCACCCTAGTCCTATATAAGTACTCAAAGGCCCCATGTGACCCACCCTAGTCCTATATAAGTACTCAATGACCGCATGTGACCCCCCCTTGTCTTATATAAGTACTCAATGACCCCATGTGACCCACCCTAGTCCTATATAAGTACTCAATGACCCCATGTGACCTACCCTAGTCCTATATAAGTACTCAATGACCCCATGTGATCCACCCTAGTCCTATATAAGTACTCAATGACCCCATGTGACCCACCGTAGTCCTATATAAGTTCTCAATGACCCCATGTGACCCCCCCTAGTCCTATATATGTACTCAATGACCCCACGGGACCCCCCCTAGCCCTATATAAGTATTCAATGACCCCATGTGACCCACCCTATTCCTATATATGTACTCTATGACCCCATGTGACCCACTCTAGTACTATATAAGTAATCAATGACCCCATGTGACCCCCCCTAGTCCTATATAAGTACTCAATGACACCATGTGACCCACCCTACTCATATATAAGTACTCAATGACCGCATGTGACCCCCCCCCTTGTCTTATATAAGTACTCTATGACCCCATGTGACCCACTCTAGTCCTATATAAGTAATCAATGACCCCATGTGAACCACCCTAGTCCTATATAAGTACTCAATGACCCCATGTGACCCACCCTACTCCTATATAAGTACTCAATGACCCCATGTGACCTACCCTAGTCCTATGTAAGTACTCAATGACCCCATGTGACCCACCCTAGTCCTATATAAGTACTCAATGACCCCATGAGACCCACCCTAGTCCTTTATAAGTACTAAATGACCCCATGGGACCCACCCTAGTCATATATATGAACTCAATGACCCCATGTGACCCCCCCTAGTCCTATATATGTATTCAATGATCCCATGGGACCTCCGCAGTCCTATATAAGTACTCCCTGGCCCCATGTGACCCCCCCTAGTCCTATATAACTACTCAATGACAGCATGTGACCAACCCTAGTCCTATATAAGTTCTCAATGACCCCATGTGACCCACCCTAGTCCTATATATATACTCAATGACCCCATGGGACCCACCGTAGTCCTATATAAGTTCTCAATGACCCCATGTGACCCCCCCTAGTCCTATATATGTACTCCCTGACCCCATGTGACCCCCCCTAGTCCTATATAAGTACTCCAATGACCCCCATCTGGACCCCCCCCCCCTCTAGTCCTATATAACTACTCAATGACAGCATGTGACCAACCATAGTCCTATATAAGTACTCAAAGGCCCCATGTGACCCACCCTAGTCCTATATAAGTACTCAATGACCGCATGTGACCCCCCCTTGTCTTATATAAGTACTCAATGACCCCATGTGACCCACCCTAGTCCTATATAAGTACTCAATGACCCCATGTGACCTACCCTAGTCCTATATAAGTACTCAATGACCCCATGTGATCCACCCTAGTCCTATATAAGTACTCAATGACCCCATGTGACCCACCGTAGTCCTATATAAGTTCTCAATGACCCCATGTGACCCCCCCTAGTCCTATATATGTACTCAATGACCCCACGGGACCCCCCCTAGCCCTATATAAGTACTCAATGACCCCATGTGACCCACCCTATTCCTATATATGTACTCTATGACCCCATGTGACCCACTCTAGTACTATATAAGTAATCAATGACCCCATGTGACCCCCCCTAGTCCTATATAAGTACTCAATGACACCATGTGACCCACCCTACTCATATATAAGTACTCAATGACCGCATGTGACCCCCCCCCTTGTCTTATATAAGTACTCTATGACCCCATGTGACCCACTCTAGTCCTATATAAGTAATCAATGACCCCATGTGAACCACCCTAGTCCTATATAAGTACTCAATGACCCCATGTGACCCACCCTACTCCTATATAAGTACTCAATGAACCCCATGTGACCTACCCTAGTCCTATGTAAGTACTCAATGACCCCATGTGACCCACCCTAGTCCTATATAAGTACTCAATGACCCCATGAGACCCACCCTAGTCCTTTATAAGTACTAAATGACCCCATGGGACCCACCCTAGTCATATATATGAACTCAATGACCCCATGTGACCCCCCCTAGTCCTATATATGTATTCAATGATCCCATGGGACCTCCGCAGTCCTATATAAGTACTCCCTGGCCCCATGTGACCCCCCCCTAGTCCTATATAACTACTCAATGACAGCATGTGACCAACCCTAGTCCTATATAAGTTCTCAATGACCCCATGTGACCCACCCTAGTCCTATATATATACTCAATGACCCCATGGGACCCACCGTAGTCCTATATAAGTTCTCAATGACCCCATGTGACCCCCCCTAGTCCTATATATGTACTCCCTGACCCCATGTGACCCCCCCCTAGTCCTATATAAGTACTCAATGACCCCATCTGACCCCCCCCCCCCTCTAGTCCTATATAACTACTCAATGACAGCATGTGACCAACCCTAGTCCTATATAAGTACTCAATGACCCCATGTGACCCACCCTAGTCCTATATAAGTACTCAATGACCCCATGTGACCCACCCTAGTCCTATATAAGTACTCAATGACCCCAGGTCAGCTACCCTACTCCTTAATAAGTACTCAATGACCCCATGTGACCCACCCTAGTCCTATATAAGTACTCAATGGCCCCATGTGTCCCACCCTAGTCCTATATAAGTACTCAATGACCGCATTTGACCCCCCCCTTGTCTTATATAAGTACTCAATGACCCCATGTGGCTTCCCCCTAGTCCTATATAAGTACTCAATGACCCCATGTGACCCCCCTAGTCCTATATAAGTACTCAATGACCCCATGGGACCCACCGTAATCCTATATAAGTTCTCAATGACCCCATGTAACCCCCCCTAGTCCTATATATGTACTCAATGACCCCATGGGACCCACCGTAGTCCTATATAAGTTCTCAATGACCCCATGTGACCCCCCCTAGTCCTATATATGTACTCTATGACCCTATGTGACCCCACTCTAGTCCTATATAAGTAATCAATGACCCCATGTGAACCCCCCCTAGTCCTATATAAGTACTCAATGACCCCATGTGACCCACCCTACTCCTATATAAGTACTCAATGACCCCATGTGACCCACCCTAGTCCTATATAAGTACTGAATGACCCCATGTGACCCACCCTAGTCCTATATAAGTACTCAATGACCCCATGCGACCACCCCTAGTCCTATATAAGTACTCAATGACCCCAGGTCAGCTACCCTACTCCTATATAAGTACTCAATGACCCCTTGTGACCCACCCTAGTCCTATATAAGTACTCAAAGGCCCCATGTGACCCACCCTAGTCCTATATAAGTACTCAATGACCGCATGTGACCCCCCCTAGTCCTATATATGTACTCCCTGACCCCCATGTGACCCCCCCCTAGTCCTATATAAGTAGTCAATGATCCCATCTGACCCCCCGCCCCTCTAGTCCTATATAACTACTCAGTGACAGCATGTGACCAACCCTAGTCCTATATAAGTACTCAATGACCCCATGTGACCCTCCCTAGTCCTGTATAAGTACTCAATGACCCCATGGGACCCACCGTAGTCCTATATAAGTTCTCAATGACCCCATGTGACCCCCCCTAGTCCTATATATGTACTCAATGACCCCACGGGACCCCCCCTAGCCCTATATAAGTACTCAATGACACCATGTGACCCACCCTACTCCTATATAAGTACTCAATGACCGCATGTGACCCCCCCCCCCCCCTTGTCTAATATAAGTACTCTATGACCCCATGTGACCCCACTCTAGTCCTATATAAGTAATCAATGACCCCATGTGAACCACCCTAGTCCTATATAAGTACTCAATGACCCCATGTGATCCACCCTAGTCCTTGATCCACCCTAGTCCTATATAAGTACTCAATGACCCCATGTGACTTCCCCCTAGTCCTATATAAGTACTCATTGAACCCTTGTGACCCCCCCTAGTCCTATATAACTACTCAATGACCCCATGTGACCCCCCTAGTCCTATATAAGTACTCAATGACCCCATGGGACCCCCCCTAGTCCTATATATGTACTCAATGACCCCACGGGACCCCCCCTTCCCTATATAAGTACTCAATGACCCCATGTGACCCACCCTATTCCTATATATGTACTCTATGACCCCATGTGACCCACTCTAGTACTATATAAGTAATCAATGACCCCATGTGACCCCCCCCTAGTCCTATATAAGTACTCAATGACACCATGTGACCCCCCCCCTTGTCTTATATAAGTACTCTATGACCCCATGTGATCCCACTCTAGTCCTATATAAGTAATCAATGACCCCATGTGAACCACCCTAGTCCTATATAAGTACTCAATGACCCCATGTGACCCACCCTACTCCTATATAAGTACTCAATGACCCCATGTGACCTACCCTAGTCCTATGTAAGTACTCAATGACCCCATGTGACCCACCCTAGTCCTATATAAGTAATCAATGACCCCATGTGACCCCCCCTAGTCCTATATAAGTACTCAATGACACCATGTGACCCACCCTACTCCTATATAAGTACTCAATGACCGCATGTGACCCCCCCCCCTTGTCTTATATAAGTAATCTATGACCCCATGTGACCCACTCTAGTCCTATATAAGTAATCAATGACCCCATGTGAACCACCCTAGTCCTATATAAGTACTCAATGACCCCATGTGACCCACCCTACTCCTATATAAGTACTCAATGACCCCATGTGACCCACCCTAGTCCTATATAAGTACTCAATGACCCCATGAGACCCACCCTAGTCCTTTATAAGTACTAAATGACCCCATGTGACCCACCCTAGTCCTATATAAGTTCTCAACGACCCCATGTGACCCACCTACTCCTATATAAGTACTCAATGACCCCATGTGACCTACCCTAGTCCTATATAAGTACTCAATGACCCAATGTGACCCACCCTACTCCTATATAAGTACTCAATGACCCCATGTGACCCACCCTAGTCCTATATAAGTACTCAATGACCCCATGAGACCCACCCTAGTCCTTTATAAGTACTAAATGACCCCATGTGACCCACCCTAGTCCTATATAAGTACTCAATGACCCCATGTGACCCACCCTAGTCTTATATAAGTACTCAATGACCCCATGTGACCCCCCCCTAGTCCTATATAAGTACTCAATGACCCCAGGTCAGATACCCTACTCCTATATAAGTTCACAATAACCCCTTGTGACCCACCCTAGTCCTATATAAGTACTCAAAGGCCCCATGTGACCCACCCTAGTCCTATATAAGTACTCAATGACCGCATGTGACCCCCCCTTTTCTTATATAAGTACTCAATGACCCCATGTGACCCACCCTAGTCCTATATAAGTACTCAATGACCCCATGTGACCCACCCTAGTCCTATATAAGTACTCAATGACCCCATGTGATCCACCCTAGTCCTATATAAGTACTCAATGACCCCATGTGACCCACCGTAGTCCTATATAAGTTCTCAATGACCCCATATGACCCCCCCCTAGTCCTATATATGTACTCAATGACCCCACGGGACCCCCCCCCTAGCCCTATATAAGTACTCAATGACCCCATGTGACCCACCCTATTCCTATATATGTACTCTATGACCCCATGTGACCCCACTCTAGTACTATATAAGTAATCAATGACCCCATGTGACCCCTCCTAGTCCTATATAAGTACTCAATGGCACCATGTGACCCACCCTAGTCCTATATATGTACTCAATGACACCACGGGACCCCCCCTAGCACTATATAAGTACTCAATGACCCCATGTGACCCACCCTATTCCTATATATGTACTCTTAGACCCCATGTGACCCACTCTAGTCCTATATAAGTACTCAATGACCCCATGTGACCCACCCTAGTCCTATATAAGTACTCAATGGCCCCATGTGACCCCCCGTAGTCCTATATAAGTACTAAATGACCCCAGGTCAGCTACCCTACTCCTTAATAAGTATTCAATGACCCCATGTGACCCACCCTAGTCCTATATAAGTACTCAATGGCCCCATGTGACCCACCCTAGTCCTATAAGTACTCAATGACCGCATTTGACCCCCCTTGTCTTATATAAGTACTCAATGACCCCATGTGACTTCCCCCTAGTCCTATATAAGTACTCAATGACCCCATGTGACCCCCCTAGACCTATATAAGTACTCAATGATCCCATGTGACCCTCCTAGTCCTGTATAAGTACTCAATGACCCCATGGGACCCACCGTAGTCCTATATAAGTTCTCAATGACCCCATGTGACCCCCCCTAGTCCTATATATGTACTCAATGACCCCCACGGGACCCCCCCCTAGCCCTATATAAGTACTCAATGACCCCATGTGACCCACCCTATTCATATATGTACTCTATGACCCCATGTGACCCACTCTAGTACTATATAAGTAATCAATGACCCCATGTGACCCCCCCTAGTCCTATATAAGTACTCAATGACACCATGTGACCCACCCTACTCCTATATAAGTACTCAATGACCCCATGTGACCCACCCTAGTCCTATATAAGTACTCAATGACCCCATGAGACCCACCCTAGTCCTTTATAAGTACTAAATGACCCCATGTGACCCACCCTAGTCCTATATAAGTTCTCAACGACCCCATGTGACCCACCCTAGTCCTATATAAGTACTCAATGACCCCATGTGACCCACTCTAGTCCTATATAAGTACCCAATGACCCCATGTGACCCACCCTAGTCCTATATAAGTACACAATGACCCCATGTGACCCCCCCCTAGTCCTATATAAGTACTCAATGACCCCATGTGATCCACCCTAGTCCTATATAAGTACTCAATGACCCCATGTGACTTCCCCCTAGTCCTATATAAGTACTCAATGAACCCTTGTGACCCCCCCTAGTCCTATATAACTACTCAATGACCCCATGTGACCCCCCTAGTCCTATATAAGTACTCAATGACCCCATGGGACCCCCCCTAGTCCTATATATGTACTCAATGACCCCACGGGACCCCCCCTAGCCCTATATAAGTACTCAATGACTCCTTGTGACCCACCCTATTCCTATATATGTACTCTATGACCTCATGTGACCCACTCTAGTACTATATAAGTAATCAATGACCGCATGTGACCCCCCCCCTTGTCTTATATAAGTACTCTATGACCCCATGTGACCCAATCTAGTCCTATATAAGTACTCAATGACCCCATGTGACCCACCCTACTCCTATATAAGTACTCAATGACCCCATGTGACCTACCCTAGTCCTATGTAAGTACTCAATGACCCCATGTGACCCACCCTAGTCCTATATAAGTAATCAATGACCCCATGTGACCCCCCCTAGTCCTATATAAGTACTCAATGACACCATGTGACCCACCCTACTCCTATATAAGTACTCAATGACCGCATGTGACCCCCCCCCCCCCCCTTGTCTTATATAAGTACTCTATGACCCCATGTGACCCACTCTAGTCCTATATAAGTACTCAATGACCCCATGTGACCCACCCTAGTCCTATATAAGTACTCAATGACCCCATGAGACCCACCCTAGTCCTTTATAAGTACTAAATGACCCATGTGACCCACCCTAGTCCCTATATAAGTTCTCAACGACCCCATGTGACCCACCCTACTCCTATATAAGTACTCAATGACCCCATGTGACCTACCCTAGTCCTATATAAGTACTCAATGACCCAATGTGACCCACCCTACTCCTATATAAGTACTCAATGACCCCATGTGACCCACCCTAGTCCTATATAAGTACTCAATGACCCCATGAGACCCCACCCTAGTCCTTTATAAGTACTAAATGACCCATGTGACCCACCCTAGTCCTATATAAGTACTCAATGACCCCATGTGACCCACCCTAGTCTTATATAAGTACTCAATGACCCCATGTGACCCCCCCCTAGTCCCTATATAAGTACTCAATGACCCCAGGTCAGATACCCTACTCCTATATAAGTACACAATAACCCCTTGTGACCCACCCTAGTCCTATATAAGTACTCAAAGGCCCCATGTGATCCACCCTAGTCCTATATAAGTACTCAATGACCCCATGTGACCCACCGTAGTCCTATATAAGTTCTCAATGACCCCATGCGACCCCCCCCTAGTCCTATATATGTACTCAATGACCCCACGGGACCCCCCCCTAGCCCTATATAAGTACTCAGTGACCCCATGTGACCCACCCTATTCCTATATATGTACTCTATGACCCCATGTGACCCACTCTAGTACTATATAAGTAATCAATGACCCCATGTGACCCCCCCCTAGTCCTATATAAGTACTCAATGACACCATGTGACCCACCCTACTCCTATATAAGTACTCAATGACCGCATGTGACCCCCCCCCCTTGTCTTATATAAGTACTCTATGACCCCATGTGACCCACCCTAGTCCTATATAAGTACTCAATGACCCCATGAGACCCACCCTAGTCCTATATAAGTACTCAATGACCCCATGAGACCCACCGTAGTCCTTTATAAGTACTAAATGACCCCATGTGACCCACCCTAGTCCTATATAAGTTCTCAACGACCCCATGTGACCCACTCTAGTCCTATATAAGTACTCAATGACCCCATGTGACTTCCCCTTAGTTCTATATAAGTACTCAATGACCCCATGTGACCCCCCTTGTCCTATATAAGTACTCAATGACCCCATGTGACCCACCCCCTACTCCTATATAAGTACTCAATGACGGCATGTGACCCACCCTAGTCCTATATAAGTACTCAATGACCCCATGTGATCCACCCTAGTCCTATATAAGTACTCAATGACCCCATGTGACCCACCCTAGTCCTATATAAGTACTCAATGACCCCCATGTGACCCCCCCCTAGTCCTATATAAGTACTCAATGACCCCAGGTCAGCTACCCTACTCCTATATAAGTACTCAATAACCCCTTGTGACCCACCCTAGTCCTATATAAGTACTCAAAGGCCCCATGTGACCCACCCTAGTCCTATATAAGTACTCAATGACCGCATGTGACCCCCCCTTGTCTTATATAAGTACTCAATGACCCCATGTGACCCACCCTAGTCCTATATAAGTACTCAATGACCCCATGTGACCTACCCTAGTCCTATATAAGTACTCAATGACCCCATGTGATCCACCCTAGTCCCTATATAAGTACTCAATGACCCATGTGACCCACCGTAGTCCTATATAAGTTCTCAATGACCC
>NW_027117022.1:0-53939 GCF_024137725.1 Prorops nasuta | reverse complement strand
TACTCTCTGACCGCAAGTGAGTTACCCTAGCCCCTTTATATGTACTCTCTGACCGCAAGTGCGTTATCCTAGTCCCATAGTAGTACTCCCTGACCCCAAGTGAGTTATCCTAGCCCCTTTATATGTACTTTCTGACGGCAAGTGAGTTACCCTATGCCAATATAAGTACTCCCTGACCCCAAGTGAGTTATCCTAGCCCCTTAAATGTACTCTCTGACCGCAAGTGAGTTACCCTAGCCCCTTTATATGTACTCTCTGACCGCAAGTGCGTTATCCTAGTCCCATAGTAGTACTCCCTGACCCCAAGTGAGTTATCCTAGCCCCTTTATATGTACTCTCTGATGGCAAGTGAGTTACCCTAGGCCCATATAAGTACTCACTGACCCCAAATGAGTTATCCTAGCCCCATTATATGTACTCTCTGACCGCAAGTGCGTTAACCTAGTCCCATAGTAGTACTCCCTGACCCCAAGTGAGTTATCCTAGCCCCTTTATATGTACTCTCTGACGGCAAGTGAGTTACCCTAGGCCAAATAAGTACTCCCTAACCCCAAGTGAGTTACCATAGCCCCTTTATAAGTACTCTCTGACCCCAAGTGAGTTACCATATCACCTTTATAAGTACTCCCTGACCCCAAGTGAGTTACCCTAGTCCCATATATTTACTCCCAGACCCCAAGTAGTTACCCTAGTCCCATAGAAGTACTCTCTGACCGCAAGTGAGTTACCCTAGCCCCTTTATAAGTACTCCCTGACCCCAATAATAGTTACCCTAGCCCTTTAATAAGTACTCCCTGACCCCAAGTGAGTTATCCTAGACCCTTTATATGTACTCTCTGACGGCAAGTGAGTTATCCTAGTCCCATAGTAGTACTCCTTGACCCCAAGTGAGTTACCATAGCACCTTTATAAGTACTCCCTGACACCAACTGGGTTATTATAGCCCCTTTATATGTACTCTCTGACCGCAAGTGAGTTATCCTAGCCCCTTTATATGTTATCCCAGACCCCAAGTGGGTTACCCTAGTCCCTTATAACTACTCCCTGACCACAAGTTAGTTACCCTAGCCCCTTTATAAGTACACCCTGGCCCCAAGTGAGTTACCCTAGTCCCATATAAGTACTCCCAGACACCAAGTGAGTTAGCCTATTCCAATATAAGTACTCCTTGACCCATAGAGAGTTACCCTAGCCCCTTTATAAGTAATCCCTGACACCAATTGAGTTATCCTAACCCCTTTATATGTACTCCCTTAACCCAAGTGAGTTATCTTAGCCCCTTTATATGTACTCTCTGACCGCAAGTGAGTTACCCTAGCCCTTTTATAAGTACTCCCTGACCCCAAATGTGTTACCTTAGTCCCATAAATGTACTCCCTGACCCCAAGTGAGTTATGCTAGCCCCTTTATAAGTACTCCCTGACACCAAGTGTGTTACCCTAGTTTCATATATGTATTACCTGAACACAAGTGAGTTACCCTAGTCCCATAGATGTACTCCCTGACCCTATGTGAGTTACCCTAGCCCCTTTATAAGTACTCCCCTGACCCCAAGTGTGTTACCTTACTCACATAAATGTACTCCCTGACCCCAAGTGATTTATCCTATCCCCTTTATATGTACTCTCTGACCGCAAGTGATTTACCCTAGTCCCATATAAGAACTCCCTGTCCCTATGTGAGTAGCCTAGTCCCAAATAAGTACTCCCTGACTCCAAGTGAGTTACCCTAGTCCAATATATTTACTCCCAGACCCCAAGTAGTTACCCTATTCCCATAGAAGTACTCTCTGACCGCAAGTGAGTTATCCTAGCCCCGATATATGTACTCCCTGACCCCAAGTGAGTTATCCTAGCCCATTTATATGTACTCTCTGACCGCAAGTGAGTTACCCTAGCCCCTTTATAAGTACTCCCTGACCCCAATAATAGTTACCCTAGCCCTTTAATAAGTACTCCCTGACACCAAGTGAGTTATCCTAGACCCTTTATATGTACTCTCTGACGGCAAGTGAGTTATCCTAGTCCCATAGTAGTACTCCTTGACCCCAAGTGAGTTACCATAGCACCTTTATAAGTACTCCCTGACACCAAATGGGTTATCATAGCCCCTTTATATGTACTCTCTGGCCGCAAGTTAGTTACCCTAGCCCCTTTATAAGTAAACCCTGGCCCCAAGTGAGTTACCCTAGTCCCATATAAGTACTCCCAGACACCAAGTGAGTTAGCCTATTCCAATATAAGTACTCCTTGACCCATAGAGAGTTACCCTAGCCCCTTTATAAGTACTCCCTGACACCAATTGAGTTATCCTAACCCCTTTATATGTACTCCCTTAACCCAAGTGAGTTATCTTAGCCCCTTTATATGTACTCTCTGATCGCAAGTGAGTTACCCTAGCCCTTTTATAAGTACTCCCTGACCCCAAATGTGTTACCTTAGTCCCATAAATGTACTCCCTGACCCCAAGTGAGTTATGCTAGCCCCTTTATAAGTACTCCCTGACACCAAGTGTGTTACCCTAGTTTCATATATGTATTACCTGAACACAAGTGAATTACCCTAGTCCCATAGATGTACTCCCTGACCCTATGTGATTTATCCTATCCCCTTTATATGTACTCTCTGACCGCAAGTGTGTTACCCTAGTCTCGTATAAGTACTCCCTGGCCCCAAGTGAGTTACCATAGCCCCTTTATAAGTACTCCCTGACACCAAGTGAGTTATCCTAGCCCCTTTATATGTACTCTCTGACCGCAAATGCGTAACCCTAGTCCCATATATGTACTCCCTGACCACAAGTGAGTTATCCTAGCCCTTTTATATGTACTCTCTGACCGCAAGTTAGTTATTCAAACCCCTTTATAAGTACTCCCTGACCCCAAGTGTGTTACCCTAGTCTCATATAAGTACTCCCTGAACCTAAGTGTGTTACCTTAGCCCCTTTATAAGTACTCCCTGACCCCAAGTGAGTTATCCTAGCCCCTTTATATGTACTGTCTGACCGCAAGTGAGTTATCCCAGCCGATTTATATATACTCCCAGACCCCAAGTGAGTTACCCTAGTCCAATATAAGTACTCCTTTACCCAAAGTGAGTTACCCTAGCCCCTTTATAAGTACTCCCTGACCCCAAGTGAGTTACCCTAGCCCATTTATATGTACTCTCTGACCGCAAGTGAGTTATCCTAGCCCCATTATATGTACTCCCTGACCCCAAGTGAGTTATCCTAGTCCATTTATATGTACTCTCTGACCGCAAGTGAGTTACCCTAGCCCCTTTATAAGTACTCCCTGACCCCAAGAATAGTTACCCTAGCCCTTTAATAAGTACACCCTGGCCCCAAGTGAGTTACCCTGGTCCCATATAAGTACTCACAGACACCAATTGAGTTACCCTAGGTACATATAAGTACTCCTTGAATCAAAGTGAGTTACCCAAGCCCCTTTATAAGTACTCCCTGACCCCAAGTGAGTTACCCTAGCCCTTTATAAGTACTCTCTGACCGCAAGTGAGTTACCCTAGTCCCTTAGTAGTACTCCCTGACCCCAAGTGAGTTACCCTAGTCCCTTAGTAGTACTCCCTGACCCCAAGTGAGTTATCCTAGCCACTTTATATATACTCCCTGACCCCAAGTGAGTTATACTAGCCCCTTTATATGTACTCACTGACCGCAAGTGAGTTACCCTAGTCCCATATATGTACTCCCTGACCCTATGTGAGTTACCCTAGCCCCTTTATAAGTACTCCCTGACCCCAAGTGTGTTACCTTAGTCACATAAATGTACTCCCTGACCCCAAGTGAGTTATGCTAGCCCCTTTAAAAGTACTCCCTGACCCCAAGTGTGTTACCCTCGTTTCATATATGTATTACCTGAACACAAGTGAGTTACCCTAGTCCCATAGATGTACTCCCTGACCCCAAGTGAGTTACCCTAGCCCCTTTATAAGTACTCTCTGACCGCAAGTGAGTTACCCTAGTCCCATAGTAGTACTCCCTGACCCCAAGTGAGTTACCATAGCCCCTTTATAAGTACTCCCTGACCCCAAGTGAGTTATCCTAGCCACTTTATATGTACTCCCTGACCCCAAGTGAGTTATACTAGCCCCTTTATATGTACTCTCTGACCGCAAGTGAGTTACCCTAGTCCCATATAAGAACTCCCTGTCCCTATGTGAGTAGCCTAGTCCCAAATAAGTACTCCCTGACTCCAAGTGAGTTACCCTAGTCCAATATATTTACTCCCAGACCCCAAGTAGTTACCCTAGTCCCATAGAAGTACTCTCTGACCGCAAGTGAGTTATCCTAGCCCCGATAAATGTACTCTCTGACCCCAAGTGATTTATCCTAGCCCATTTATATGTACTCTCTGACCGCAAGTGAGTTACCCTAGCCCCTTTATAAGTACTCCCTGACCCCAATAATAGTTACCCTAGCCCTTTAATAAGTACTCCCTGACCCCAAGTGAGTTATCCTAGACCCTTTATATGTACTCTCTGACGGCATGTGAGCTATCCTAGTCCCATAGTAGTACTCCTTGACCCCAAGTGAGTTACCATAGCACCTTTATAAGTACCCCCTGACACCAACTGGGTTATCATAGCCCCTTTATATGTACTCTCTGACCGCAAGTGAGTTATCCTAGCCCCTTTATATGTACTCCCAGACCCCAAGTGAGTTACCCTAGTCCCATATAAGTACTCCCAGACACCAAGTGAGTTAGCCTATTCCAATATAAGTACTCCTTGACCCATAGAGAGTTACCCTAGCCCCTTTATAAGTACTCCCTGACACCAATTGAGTTATCCTAACCCCTTTATATGTACTCCCTTAACCCAAGTGGGTTATCATAGCCCCTTTATATGTACTCTCTAACCGCAAGTGAGTTACCCTAGCCCTTTTATAAGTACTCCCTGACCCCAAATGTGTTACCTTAGTCCCATAAATGTACTCCCTGACCCCAAGTGAGTTATGCTAGCCCCTTTATAAGTACTCCCTGACACCAAGTGTGTTACCCTAGTTTCATATATGTATTACCTGAACACAAGTGAGTTACCCTAGTCCCATAGATGTACTCCCTGACCCTATGTGAGTTACCCTAGCCCTTTTATAAGTACTCCCTGACCCCAAGTGTGTTACCTTAGTCACATAAATGTACTCCCTGACCCCAAGTGATTTATCCTATCCCCTTTATATGTACTCTCTGACCGCAAGTGAGTTACCCTAGTCCCATATAAGAACTCCCTGTCCCTAAGTGAGTAGCCTAGTCCTAAATATGTACTCCCTGACCCCAAGTGAGTTACCATAGCCCTTTATTAGTACTCCCTGACCGCAAGTGAGTTATCCTAGCCCCCTTATATGTACTCCCAGACCCCAAGTGAGTTATCCTAGCCCCTTTATATGTACTCTCTGACCGCAAGTGAGTTACCCTAGTCCCATATATGTACTCCCTGACCCTATGTGAGTTACCCTAGCCCCTTTATAAGTACTCCCTGACCCCAAGTGTATTACCTTAGTCACATAAATGTACTCCCTGATTCCAAGTAATTTATCCTATACCCTTTATATGTATTATCTGACCGCAAGTGAGTTATCCCAGCCCATTTATATGTACTCCCAGACCCCAAGTGAGTTACCCTAGTCCCTTATAAGTACTCCCTGACTCCAAGAGAGTTACCCTAGCCCTTTAATAGGTACACCCTGGCCCCAAGTTAATTACCCTGGTCCCATATAAGTACTCCCTGACCCCAAGTCAGTTATCCTAGCCCCTGTATTTGTACTCTCTGACCGCAAATGCGTTACCCTAGTCCCATAGTAGTACTCCCTGACCCCTAGTGAGTTATCCTAGCCCCTTTATATGTATTCTCTGACGGCAAGTGAGTTACCCTAAGCCCATATAAGTACTCCCTGACCCCAAGTGAGTTACCATAGCCCCTTTATAAGTACTCTCTGACCCCAAGTGAGTTACCATATTACCTTTATAAGTACTCCCTGACCTCAAGTGAGTTAACATATCACCTTTATAAGTACTCCATGACCGCAAGTGAGTTATTCTAACCCCTTTATAAGTAATCCCTGACACCAAGTGAGTTATCCTAGCCCCTTTATATGTACTCTCTGACCGCAAGTGAGTTACCCTAGCCCCTTTATATGTACTCTCTGACCGCAAGTGAGTTACCCTAGCCCCTTTATATGTACTCTCTGACCGCAAGTGCGTTATCCTAGTCCCATAGTAGTACTCCCTGACCCCAAGTGAGTTATCCTAGCCCCTTTATATGTACTCTCTGACGGCAAGTGAGTTATTCAAACCCCTTTATAAGTACTCCCTGATCCCAAGTGTGTTACCCTAGTCCCATAGAAGTACTCTCTGACCGCAAGTGAGTTATTCAAACCCCTTTATAAGTACTCCCTGACCCCAAGTTAGTTATCCTAGCCCCTTTATATTTACTCTCTGACCGCAAGTTAGTTATTCAAACCCCTTTATAAGTACTCCCTGAACCCAAGTGTGTTACCTTAGCCCCTTTATATGTACTCCCCAACCCCAAGTGAGTTATCCTAGCCCCTTTATATGTACTCACTGACCGCAAGTGAGTTACCCTAGTCCCATATATGTACTCCCTGACCCTATGTGAGTTACCCTAGCCCCTTTATAAGTACTCCCTGACCCCAAGTGTATTACCTTAGTCACATAAATGTACTCCCTGATTCCAAGTGATTTATCCTATACCCTTTATATGTATTATATGACCGCAAGTGAGTTATCCCAGCCCATTTATATGTACTCCCAGACCCCAAGTGAGTTACCCTAGTCCCTTATAAGTACTCCCTGACTCCAAGAGAGTTACCCTAGCCCTTTAATAGGTACACCCTGGCCCCAAGTTAATTACCCTGGTCCCATATAAGTACTCCCTGACCCCAAGTCAGTTATCCTAGCCCCTGTATTTGTACTCTCTGACCGCAAATGCGTTACCCTAGTCCCATAGTAGTACTCCCTGACCCCTAGTGAGTTATCCTAGCCCCTTTATATGTACTCTCTGACGGCAAGTGAGTTACCCTAGGCCCATATAAGTACTCCCTGACCCCAAGTGAGTTACCATAGCCCCTTTATAAGTACTCTCTGACCCCAAGTGAGTTACCATATTACCTTTATAAGTACTCCCTGACCTCAAGTGAGTTAACATATCACCTTTATAAGTACTCCATGACCGCAAGTGAGTTATTCTAACCCCTTTATAAGTAATCCCTGACACCAAGTGAGTTATCCTAGCCCCTTTATATGTACTCTCTGACCGCAAGTGAGTTACCCTAGCCCCTTTATATGTACTCTCTGACCGCAAGTGCGTTATCCTAGTCCCATAGTAGTACTCCCTGACCCCAAGTGAGTTATCCTAGCCCCTTTATATGTACTCTCTGACGGCAAGTGAGTTACCCTAGGCCCATATAAGTACTCCCTGACCCCAAGTGAGTTATCCTAGCCCCTTTATATGTACTCTCTGACCGCAAGTGAGTTACCCTAGCCCCTTTATATGTACTCTCTGACCGCAAGTGCGTTTTCCTAGTCCCATAGTAGTACTCCCTGACCCCAAGTGAGTTATCCTAGCCCCTTTATATGTACTCTCTGACGGCAAGTGAGATACCCTAGGCCCATATAAGTACTCCCTGACCCCAAGTGAGTTATCCTAGCCCCTTTATATGTACTCTCTGACCGCAAGTGAGTTACCCTAGCCCCTTTATATGTACTCTCTGACCGCAAGTGCGTTATCCTAGTCCCATAGTAGTACTCCCTGACCCCAAGTGAGTTATCCTAGCCCCTTTATATGTACTCTCTGACGGCAAGTGAGTTACCCTAGGCCCATATAAGTACTCCCTGACCCCAAGTGAGTTATCCTAGCCCCTTTATATGTACTCTCTGACCGCAAGTGAGTTACCCTAGCCCCTTTATATGTACTCTCTGACCGCAAGTGCGTTATCTTAGTCCCATAGTAGTACTCCCTGACCCCAAGTGAGTTATCCTAGCCCCTTTATATGTACTCTCTGACGGCAAGTGAGTTACCCTAGGCCCATATAAGTACTCACTGACCCCAAATGAGTTATCCTAGCCCCATTATATGTACTCTCTGACCGCAAGTGAGTTATTCAAACCCCTTTATAAGTACCCCTGACCCCAAGTGTGTTACCCTAGTCTCATATAAGTACTCCCTGACCGCAATTGAGTTACCCTAGCCCCTTTATAAGTACTCCCTGACCCCAAGAATAGTTACCCTAGCCCTTTAATAAGTACACCCTGGCCCCAAGTGAGTTACCCTGGTCCCATATAAGTACTCACAGACACCAATTGAGTTACCCTAGGCACATATAAGTACTCCTTGAACCAAAGTGAGTTACCCAAGCCCCTTTATAAGTACTCCCTGACCCCAAGTGAGTTACCCTAGCCACTTTATAAGTACTCTCTGACCGCAAGTGAGTTATTCAAACCCCTTTATAAGTACTCCCTGACCCCAAGTGTGTTACCCTAGTCTCATATAAGTACTCCCTGACCGCAAGTGAGTTATCCTAGCCCCATTATATGTTCTCCCTGACCCCAAGTGTGTTATCCTAGCCCATTTATATGTACTCTCTGACCGCAAGTGAGTTACCCTAGCCCCTTTATAAGTACTCCCTGACCCCAAGAATAGTTACCCTAGCCCTTTAATAAGTACACCCTGGCCACAAGTGAGTTACCCTGGTCCCATATAAGTACTCACAGACACCAAGTGAGTTACCCTAGTCCCTAATAAGTACTCCTTGACCCAAAGTGAGTTACCCTAGCCCCTTTATAAATACTCCCTGACCCCAAGTGAGTTATCCTAGCCCCTTTATATGTACTCTCTGACCGCAAGTGAGTTACACTAGCCCCTTTATATGTACTCTCTGACCGCAAGTGCGTTATCCTAGTCACATAGTAGTACTCCCTGACCCCAAGTGAGTTATCCTAGCACCTTTATATATACTCTCTGACGGCAAGTGAGTTACCCTAGGCCCATATAAGTACTCACTGACCCCAAATGAGTTATCCTAGCCCCATTATATGTACTCTCTGAACGCAAGTGAGTTATTCAAACCCCTTTATAAGTACTCCCTGATCCCAAGTGTGTTACCCTAGTCCCATAAAAGTACTCTCTGACCGCAAGTGAGTTATCCTAGCCCCATTATATGTACTCCCTGACCCCAAGTGAGTTATCCTAGCCCATTTATATGTACTCTCTGACCGCAATTGAGTTACCCTAGCCCCTTTATAAGTACTCCCTGACCCCAAGAATAGTTACCCTAGCCCTTTAATAAGTACACCCTGGCCCCAAGTGAGTTACCCTGGTCCCATATAAGTACTCACAGACACCAATTGAGTTATCCTAGGCACATATAAGTACTCCTTGAACCAAAGTGAGTTACCCAAGCCCCTTTATAAGTACTCCCTGACCCCAAGTGAGTTACCCTAGCCACTTTATAAGTACTCTCTGACCGCAAGTGAGTTATTCAAACCCCTTTATAAGTACTCCCTGAGCCCAAGTGTGTTACCCTAGTCTCATATAAGTACTCCCTGAACCCAAGTGTGTTACCTTAGCCCCTTTATATGTACTCCCCAACCCCAAGTGAGTTATCCTAGCCCCTTTATATGTACTCACTGACCGCAAGTGAGTTACCCTAGTCCCATATATGTACTCCCTGACCCTATGTGAGTTACCCTAGCCCCTTTATAAGTACTCCCTGACCCCAAGTGTATTACCTTAGTCACATAAATGTACTCCCTGACTCCAAGTGATTTATCCTATACCCTTTATATGTATTCTCTGACCGCAAGTGAGTTATCCCAGCCCATTTATATGTACTCCCAGACCCCAAGTGAGTTACCCTAGTCCAATATAAGTACTCCTTTACCAAAAGTAAGTTACCCTAGCCCCTTTATAAGTACTCCCTGACACCAAGTGTGTTACCCTAGTTTCATATATGTATTCCTTGAACACAAGTGAGTTACCCTAGTCCCATAGAGGTACTCCCTGACCCCAAATGAGTCACCGTAGCACCTTTATAAGTACTCCCTGACCCCAAGTGATTTATCCTAGGCCCTTTATATGTACTCTCTGACCGCAAGTGAGTTACCCTAGTCCCATAGTAGTACTCCCTGACCCCAAGTGTGTTACCCTAGTCTCATATAAGTACTCCCTGAACCCATGTGTGTTACCTTAGCCCCTTTATATGTACTCTCCAACCCCAAGTGAGTTATCTTAGCCCCTTTATATGTACACTCTGACCGCAAGTGAGTTACCCTAGTCCCATATAAGAACTCCCTGTCCCTAAGTGAGTAGCCTAGTCCCAAATAAGTACTCCCTGACCCCAAGTGAGTTATCCTTGCCCCTTTATATGTACTTTCTGACCGCAAGTGAGTTACCCTAGCCCCTTTATAAGTACTCTCTGACCGCAAGTGAGTTACCCTAGTCCCATATATGTACTCCCTGACCCCAAGTTAGTTATCCTAGCCCCTTTATATTTACTCTCTGACCGCAAGTTAGTTATTCAAACCCCTTTATAAGTACTCCCTGACCCCAAGTGAGTTACCAAAGCCCCTTTATAAGTACTCCCTGACCCCAAATGAGTTATCCTAGCCCCTTTATATGTACTCTCTGACCGCAAGTGAGTTACCCTAGCCCCTTTATAAGTACTCTCTGACCGCAAGTGAGTTACCCTAGTCCCATAGATGTACTCCCTAACCCCAAATTAGTCACCATAGCACCTTTATAAGTACTCCCTGACACCAAGTGAGTTATTCTAGGCCCTTTATATGTACTCTCTGACCGCAAGTGAGTTACCCTAGTCCCATATTAGTACTCCCTGACCCCAAGTGAGTTATTCTAGCCCCTTATATGTACTCCCTGAACCCAAGTGAGTTATCTTAGCCCTTTTATATGTACTCTCTGACTACAAGTGAGTTACCCTATCCCCTTTATAAGTACTCCCTGACCCCAAGTGAGTTACCAAAGCCCCTTTATAAGTACTCACTGACCCCAAATGAGTTATCCTAGCCCCATTATATGTACTCTCTGAACGCAAGTGAGTTATTCAAACCCCATTATATGTTCTCCCTGACCCCAAGTGTGTTATCCTAGCCCATTTATATGTACTCTCTGACCGCAAGTGAGTTACCCTAGCCCCTTTATAAGTACTCCCTGACCCCAAGAATAGTTACCCTAGCCCTTTAATAAGTATACCCTGGCCCCAAGTGAGTTACCCTGGTCCCATATAAGTACTCACAGACACCAAGTGAGTTACCCTAGTCCCTAATAAGTACTCCTTGACCCAAAGTGAGTTACCCTAGCCCCTTTATAAATACTCCCTGACCCTAAGTGAGTTATCCTAGCCCCTTTATATGTACTCTCTGACCGCAAGTGAGTTACCCTAGCCCCTTTATATGTACTCTCTGACCGCAAGTGCGTTATCCTAGTCCCATAGTAGTACTCCCTGACCCCAAGTGAGTTATCCTAGCCCCTTTATATGTACTCTCTGACGGCAAGTGAGTTACCCTAGGCCCATATATGTACTCCCTGACCCCAAGTGAGTTACCCTAGCCCCTTTATATGTACTCTCTGACCGCAATTGCGTTATCCTAGTCCCATAGTAGTACTACCTGACCCCAAGTGAGTTATCCTAGCCCCTTTATATGTACTCTCTGACGGCAAGTGAGTTACCCTAGGCCAATATAAGTACTCACTGACCCCAAATGAGTTATCCTAGCCCCACTATATGTACTCTCTGAACGCAAGTGAGTTATTCAAACCCCTTTATAAGTACTCCCTGATCCCAAGTGTGTTACCCTAGTCCCATAGAAGTACTCTCTGACCGCAAGTGAGTTATTCAAACCCCTTTATAAGTACTCCCTGACCCCAAGTTAGTTATCCTAGCCCCTTTATATTTACTCTCTGACCGCAAGTTAGTTATTCAAACCCCTTTATAAGTACTCCCTGAACCCAAGTGTGTTACCTTAGCCCCTTTATATGTACTCCCCAACCCCAAGTGAGTTATCCTAGCCCCTTTATATGTACTCACTGACCGCAAGTGAGTTACCCTAGTCCCATATATGTACTCCCTGACCCTATGTGAGTTACCCTAGCCCCTTTATAAGTACTCTCTGACCCCAAGTGTATTACCTTAGTCACATAAATGTACTCCCTGATTCCAAGTGATTTATCCTATACCCTTTATATGTATTCTCTGACCGCAAGTGAGTTATCCCAGCCCATTTATATGTACTACCAGACCCCAAGTGAGTTACCCTAGTCCCTTATAAGTACTCCCTGACTCCAAGAGAGTTACCCTAGCCCTTTAATAGGTACACCCTGGCCCCAAGTTAATTACCCTGGTCCCATATAAGTACTCCCTGACCCCAAGTCAGTGTTCCTAGCCCCTGTATTTGTACTCTCTGACCGCAAATGCGTTACCCTAGTCCCATAGTAGTACTCCCTGACCCCTAGTGAGTTATCCTAGCCCCTTTATATGTACTCTCTGACGGCAAGTGAGTTACCCTAGGCCCATATAAGTACTCCCTGACCCCAAGTGAGTTACCATAGCCCCTTTATAAGTACTCTCTGACCCCAAGTGAGTTACCATATTACCTTTATAAGTACTCCCTGACCTTAAGTGAGTTAACATATCACCTTTATAAGTACTCCATGAGTGCAAGTGAGTTATTCTAACCCCTTTATAAGTAATCCCTGACACCAAGTGAGTTATCCTAGCCCCTTTATATGTACTCTCTGACCGCAAGTGAGTTACCCTAGCCCCTTTATATGTACTCTCTGACCGCAAGTGCGTTATCCTAGTCCCATAGTAGTACTCCCTGACCCCAAGTGAGTTATCCTAGCCCCTTTATATGTACTCTCTGACGGCAAGTGAGTTACCCTAGGCCCATATAAGTACTCCCTGACCCCAAGTGAGTTATCCTAGCCCATTTATATGTACTCTCTGACCGCAAGTGAGTTACCCTAGCCCCTTTTATGTACTCCCTGACCCCAAGAATAGTTACCCTAGCCCTTTAATAAGTACACCCTGGCCCCAAATGAGTTACCCTGGTCCCATATAAGTACTCCCTGACCCCAAGTGAGTTATCCTAGCCCCTTTATATGTACTCTCTGACCGCAAGTGAGTTACCCTAGCCCCTTTATATGTACTCTCTGACCGCAAGTGCGTTATCCTAGTCCCATAGTAGTACTCCCTGACCCCAAGTGAGTTATCCTAGCCCCTTTATATGTACTCTCTGACGGCAAGTGAGTTACCCTAGGCCCATATAAGTACTCCCTGACCCCAAGTGAGTTATCCTAGCCCCTTTATATGTACTCTCTGACCGCAAGTGAGTTACCCTAGCCCCTTTATATGTACTCTCTGACCGCAAGTGCGTTATCCTAGTCCCATAGTAGTACTCCCTGACCCCAAGTGAGTTATCCTAGCCCCTTTATATGTACTCTCTGACGGCAAGTGAGTTACCCTAGGCCCATATAAGTACTCCCTGACCCCAAGTGAGTTATCCTAGCCCCTTTATATGTACTCTCTGACCGCAAGTGAGTTACCCTAGCCCCTTTATATGTACTCTCTGACCGCAAGTGCGTTATCCTAGTCCCATAGTAGTACTCCCTGACCCCAAGTGAGTTATCCTAGCCCCTTTATATGTACTCTCTGACGGCAAGTGAGTTACCCTAGGCCCATATAAGTACTCACTGACCCCAAATGAGTTATCCTAGCCCCATTATATGTACTCCCTGACCCCAAGTGAGTTACCCTAGCCCCTTTATATGTACTCTCTGACCGCAAGTGCGTTATCCTAGTCCCATAGTAGTACTCCCTGACCCCAAGTGAGTTATCCTAGCCCCTTTATATGTACTCTCTGACGGCAAGTGAGTTACCCTAGGCCCATATAAGTACTCCCTGACCCCAAGTGAGTTATCCTAGCCCATTTATATGTACTCTCTGACCGCAAGTGAGTTACCCTAGCCCCTTTTATGTACTCCCTGACCCCAAGAATAGTTACCCTAGCCCTTTAATAAGTACACCCTGGCCCCAAATGAGTTACCCTGGTCCCATATAAGTACTCACAGACACCAAGTGAGTTACCCTAGTCCCTAATAAGTACTCCTTGACCCAAAGTGAGTTACCCTAGCCCCTTTATAAGTACTCCCTGACCCCAAGTGAGTTATCCTAGCCCCTTTATATGTACTCTCTGACCGCAAGTGAGTTACCCTAGCCCCTTTATATGTACTCTCTGACCGCAAGTGCGTTATCCTAGTCCCATAGTAGTACTCCCTGACCCCAAGTGAGTTATCCTAGCCCCTTTATATGTACTCTCTGACGGCAAGTGAGTTACCCTAGGCCCATATAAGTACTCCCTGACCCCAAGTGAGTTATCCTAGCCCCTTTATATGTACTCTCTGACCGCAAGTGAGTTACCCTAGCCCCTTTATATGTACTCTCTGACCGCAAGTGCGTTATCCTAGTCCCATAGTAGTACTCCCTGACCCCAAGTGAGTTATCCTAGCCCCTTTATATGTACTCTCTGACGGCAAGTGAGTTACCCTAGGCCCATATAAGTACTCCCTGACCCCAAGTGAGTTATCCTAGCCCCTTTATATGTACTCTCTGACCGCAAGTGAGTTACCCTAGCCCCTTTATATGTACTCTCTGACCCCAAGTGAGTTACCATATTACCTTTATAAGTACTCCCTGACCTCAAGTGAGTTAACATATCACCTTTATAAGTACTCCATGAGTGCAAGTGAGTTATTCTAACCCCTTTATAAGTAATCCCTGACACCAAGTGAGTTATCCTAGCCCCTTTATATGTACTCTCTGACCGCAAGTGAGTTACCCTAGCCCCTTTATATGTACTCTCTGACCGCAAGTGCGTTATCCTAGTCCCATAGTAGTACTCCCTGACCCCAAGTGAGTTATCCTAGCCCCTTTATATGTACTCTCTGACGGCAAGTGAGTTACCCTAGGCCCATATAAGTACTCCCTGACCCCAAGTGAGTTATACTAGCCCATTTATATGTACTCTCTGACCGCAAGTGAGTTACCCTAGCCCCTTTTATGTACTCCCTGACCCCAAGAATAGTTACCCTAGCCCTTTAATAAGTACACCCTGGCCCCAAATGAGTTATCCTGGTCCCATATAAGTACTCACAGACACCAAGTGAGTTACCCTAGTCCCTAATAAGTACTCCTTGACCCAAAGTGAGTTACCCTAGCCCCTTTATAAGTACTCCCTGACCCCAAGTGAGTTATCCTAGCCCCTTTATATGTACTCTCTGACCGCAAGTGAGTTACCCTAGCCCCTTTATATGTACTCTCTGACCGCAAGTGCGTTATCCTAGTCCCATAGTAGTACTCCCTGACCCCAAGTGAGTTATCCTAGCCCCTTTATATGTACTCTCTGACGGCAAGTGAGTTACCCTAGGCCCATATAAGTACTCCCTGACCCCAAGTGAGTTATCCTAGCCCCTTTATATGTACTCTCTGACCGCAAGTGAGTTACCCTAGCCCCTTTATATGTACTCTCTGACCGCAAGTGCGTTATCCTAGTCCCATAGTAGTACTCCCTGACCCCAAGTGAGTTATCCTAGCCCCTTTATATGTACTCTCTGACGGCAAGTGAGTTACCCTAGGCCCATATAAGTACTCCCTGACCCCAAGTGAGTTATCCTAGCCCCTTTATATGTACTCTCTGACCGCAAGTGAGTTACCCTAGCCCCTTTATATGTACTCTCTGACCGCAAGTGCGTTATCCTAGTCCCATAGTAGTACTCCCTGACCCCAAGTGAGTTATCCTAGCCCCTTTATATGTACTCTCTGACGGCAAGTGAGTTACCCTAGGCCCATATAAGTACTCACTGACCCCAAATGAGTTATCCTAGCCCCATTATATGTACTCCCTGACCCCAAGTGAGTTATCCTAGCCCATTTATATGTACTCTCTGACCGCAATTGAGTTACCCTAGCCCCTTTATAAGTACTCCCTGACCCCAAGAATAGTTACCCTAGCCCTTTAATAAGTACACCCTGGCCCCAAGTGAGTTACCCTGGTCCCATATAAGTACTCACAGACACCAATTGAGTTATCCTAGGCACATATAAGTACTCCTTGAACCAAAGTGAGTTACCCAAGCCCCTTTATAAGTACTCCCTGACCCCAAGTGAGTTACCCTAGCCACTTTATAAGTACTCTCTGACCGCAAGTGAGTTATTCAAACCCCTTTATAAGTACTCCCTGACCCCAAGTGTGTTACCCTAGTCTCATATAAGTACTCCCTGAACCCAAGTGTGTTACCTTAGCCCCTTTATATGTACTCCCCAACCCCAAGTGAGTTATCCTAGCCCCTTTATATGTACTCACTGACCGCAAGTGAGTTACCCTAGTCCCATATATGTACTCCCTGACCCTATGTGAGTTACCCTAGCCCCTTTATAAGTACTCCCTGACCCCAAGTGTGTTACCCTAGTCTCATATAAGTACTCCCTGAACCCAAGTGTGTTACCTTAGCCCCTTTATATGTACTCCCCAACCCCAAGTGAGTTATCCTAGCCCATTTATATGTACTCCCAGACCCCAAGTGAGTTATCCTAGCCCCTTTATATGTACTCTCTGACGGCAAGTGAGTTACCCTAGTCCCATAGTAGTACTCCCTGACCCCAAGTGAGTTATCCTAGCCCCTTTATATGTACTCTCTGACCGCAAGTGAGTTACCCTAGCCCCTTTATATGTACTCTCTGACCGCAAGTGCGTTATCCTAGTCCCATAGTAGTACTCCCTGACCCCAAGTGAGTTATCCTAGCCCCTTTATATGTACTCTCTGACGGCAAGTGAGTTACCCTAGTCCCATAGTAGTACTCCCTGACCCCAAGTGAGTTATCCTAGCCCATTTATATGTACCCTCTGACCGCAATTGAGTTACCCTAGCCCCTTTATAAGTACTCCCTGACCCCAAGAATAGTTACCCTAGCCCTTTAATAAGTACACCCTGGCCCCAAGTGAGTTACCCTGGTCCCATATAAGTACTCACAGACACCAATTGAGTTATCCTAGGCACATATAAGTACTCCTTGAATCAAAGTGAGTTACCCAAGCCCCTTTATAAGTACTCCCTGACCCCAAGTGAGTTACCCTAGCCACTTTATAAGTACTCTCTGACCGCAAGTGAGTTATTCAAACCCCTTTATAAGTACTCCCTGACCCCAAGTGTGTTACCCTAGTCTCATATAAGTACTCCCTGAACCCAAGTGTGTTACCTTAGCCCCTTTATATGTACTCCCCAACCCCAAGTGAGTTATCCTAGCCCCTTTATATGTACTCACTGACCGCAAGTGAGTTACCCTAGTCCCATATTTGTACTCCCTGACCCCAAGTGAGTTATCCTAACCCCTTTATATGTACTCTCTGACGGCAAGTGAGTTACCCTAGGCCCATATAAGTACTCCCTGACCCCAAGTGAGTTATCCTAGCCCCTTTATATGTACTCTCTGACCGCAAGTGAGTTACCCTAGCCCCTTTATATGTACTCTCTGACCGCAAGTGCTTTATCCTAGTCCCATAGTAGTACTCCCTTACCCCAAGTGAGTTATCCTAGCCCCTTTATATGTACTCTCTGACGGCAAGTGAGTTACCCTAGGCCCATATAAGTACTCCCTGACCCCAAGTGAGTTATCCTAGCCCCTTTATATGTACTCTCTGACCGCAAGTGAGTTACCCTAGCCCCTTTATATGTACTCTCTGACCGCAAGTGCGTTATCCTAGTCCCATAGTAGTACTCCCTGACCCCAAGTGAGTTATCCTAGCCCCTTTATATGTACTCTCTGACGGCAAGTGAGTTACCCTAGGCCCATATAAGTACTCCCTGACCCCAAGTGAGTTATCCTAGCCCCTTTATATGTACTCTCTGACCGCAAGTGAGTTACCCTAGCCCCTTTATATGTACTCTCTGACCGCAAGTGCGTTATCCTAGTCCCATAGTAGTACTCCCTTGACCCCAAGTGAGTTATCCTAGCCCCTTTATATGTACTCTCTGACGGCAAGTGAGTTACCCTAGGCCCATATAAGTACTCACTGACCCCAAATGAGTTATCCTAGCCCCATTATATGTACTCTCTGAACGGAAGTGAGTTATTCAAACCCCTTTATAAGTACTCCCCTGATCCCAAGTGTGTTACCCTAGTCCCATAAAAGTACTCTCTGACCGCAAGTGAGTTATCCTAGCCCCATTATATGTACTCCCTGACCCCAAGTGAGTTATCCTAGCCCATTTATATGTACTCTCTGACCGAAATTGAGTTACCCTAGCCCCTTTATAAGTACTCCCTGACCCCAAGAATAGTTACCCTAGCCCTTTAATAAGTACACCCCTGGCCCCAAGTGAGTTACCCTGGTCCCATATAAGTACTCACAGACACCAATTGAGTTATCCTAGGCACATATAAGTACTCCTTGAACCAAAGTGAGTTACCCAAGCCCCTTTATAAGTACTCCCTGACCCCAAGTGAGTTACCCTAGCCACTTTATAAGTACTCTCTGACCGCAAGTGAGTTATTCAAACCCCTTTATAAGTACTCCCTGACCCCAAGTGTGTTACCCTAGTCTCATTATAAGTACTCCCTGAACCCAAGTGTGTTACCTTAGCCCCTTTATATGTACTCCCCAACCCCAAGTGAGTTATCCTAGCCCCTTTATATGTACTCACTGACCGCAAGTGAGTTACCCTAGTCCCATATATGTACTCCCTGACCCTATGTGAGTTACCCTAGCCCCTTTATAAGTACTCCCTGACCCCAAGTGTGTTACCCTAGTCTCATATAAGTACTCCCTGAACCCAAGTGTGTTACCTTAGCCCCTTTATATGTACTCCCCAACCCCAAGTGAGTTATCCTAGCCCATTTATATGTACTCCCAGACCCCAAGTGAGTTATCCTAGCCCCTTTATATGTACTCTCTGACGGCAAGTGAGTTACCCTAGTCCCATAGTAGTACTCCCTGACCCCAAGTGAGTTATCCTAGCCCCTTTATATGTACTCTCTGACCGCAAGTTAGTTATCCTAGCCCCTTTATATTTACTCTCTGACCGCAAGTTAGTTATTCAAACCCCTTTATAAGTACTCCCCTGACCCCAAGTGAGTTACCAAAGCCCCTTTATAAGTACTCCCTGACCCCAAATGAGTTATCCTAGACCCTTTATATGTACTCTCTGACCGCAAGTGAGTTACCCTAGCCCCTTTATAAATACTCTCTGACCGCAAGTGAGTTACCCTAGTCCCATAGATGTACTCCCTAACCCCAAATTAGTCACCATAGCACCTTTATAAGTACTCCCTGACACCAAGTGAGTTATTCTAGGCCCTTTATATGTACTCTCTGACCGCAAGTGAGTTACCCTAGTCCCATAGTAGTACTCCCTGACCCCAAGTGAGTTATTCTAGCCCCTTATATGTACTCCCTGAACCCAAGTGAGTTATCTTAGCCCTTTTATATGTACTCTCTGACTGCAAGTGAGTTACCCTATCCCCTTTATAAGTACTCCCTGACCCCAAGTGAGTTACCAAAGCCCCTTTATAAGTACTCACTGACCCCAAATGAGTTATCCTAGCCCCATTATATGTACTCTCTGAACGCAAGTGAGTTATTCAAACCCCATTATATGTTCTCCCTGACCCCAAGTGTGTTATCATAGCCCATTTATATGTACTCTCTGACCGCAAGTGAGTTACCCTAGCCCCTTTATAAGTACTCCCTGACCCCAAGTGAGTTACCCTGGTCCCATATAAGTACTCACAGACACCAAGTGAGTTACCCTAGTCCCTAATAAGTACTCCTTGACCCAAAGTGAGTTACCCTAGCCCCTTGATAAATACTCCCTGACCCTAAGTGAGTTATCCTAGCCCCTTTATATGTACTCTCTGACCGCAAGTGAGTTACCCTAGCCCCTTTATATGTACTCTCTGACCGCAAGTGCGTTATCCTAGTCCCATAGTAGTACTCCCTGACCCCAAGTGAGTTATCCTAGCCCCTTTATATGTACTCTCTGACGGCAAGTGAGTTACCCTAGGCCCATATATGTACTCCCTGACCCCAAGTGAGTTACCCTAGCCCCTTTATATGTACTCTCTGACCGCAATTGCGTTATCCTAGTCCCATAGTAGTACTACCTGACCCCAAGTGAGTTATCCTAGCCCCTTTATATGTACTCTCTGACGGCAAGTGAGTTACCCTAGGCCAATATAAGTACTCACTGACCCCAAATGAGTTATCCTAGCCCCACTATATGTACTCTCTGAACGCAAGTGAGTTATTCAAACCCCTTTATAAGTACTCCCTGATCCCAAGTGTGTTACCCTAGTCCCATAGAAGTACTCTCTGACCGCAAGTGAGTTATTCAAACCCCTTTATAAGTACTCCCTGACCCCAAGTTAGTTATCCTAGCCCCTTTATATTTACTCTCTGACCGCAAGTTAGTTATTCAAACCCCTTTATATGTACTCCCCAACCCCAAGTGAGTTATCCTAGCCCCTTTATATGTACTCACTGACCGCAAGTGAGTTACCCTAGTCCCATATATGTACTCCCTGACCCTATGTGAGTTACCCTAGCCCCTTTATAAGTACTCTCTGACCCCAAGTGTATTACCTTAGTCACATAAATGTACTCCCTGATTCCAAGTGATTTATCCTATACCCTTTATATGTATTCTCTGACCGCAAGTGAGTTATCCCAGCCCATTTATATGTACTCCCAGACCCCAAGTGAGTTACCCTAGTCCCTTATAAGTACTCCCTGACTCCAAGAGAGTTACCCTAGCCCTTTAATAGGTACACCCTGGCCCCAAGTTTATTACCCTGGTCCCATATAAGTACTCCCTGACCCCAAGTCAGTGTTCCTAGCCCCTGTATTTGTACTCTCTGACCGCAAATGCGTTACCCAAGTCCCATAGTAGTACTCCCTGACCCCTAGTGAGTTATCCTAGCCCCTTTATATGTACCCTCTGACGGCAAGTGAGTTACCCTAGGCCCATATAAGTACTCCCTGACCCCAAGTGAGTTACCATAGCCCCTTTATATGTACTCCCCAACCCCAAGTGAGTTATCCTAGCACCTTTATATGTACTCACTGACCGCAAGTGAGTTACCCTAGTCCCATATTTGTACTCCCTGACCCCAAGTGAGTTATTCTAGCCCCTTTATATGTACTCTCTGACGGCAAGTGAGTTACCCTAGGCCCATATAAGTACTCCCTGACCCCAAGTGAGTTATCCTAGCCCCTTTATATGTACTCTCTGACCGCAAGTGAGTTACCCTAGCCCCTTTATATGTACTCTCTGACCGCAAGTGCGTTATCCTAGTCCCATAGTAGTACTCCCTGACCCCAAGTGAGTTATCCTAGCCCCTTTATATGTACTCTCTGACGGCAAGTGAGTTACCCTAGGCCCATATAAGTACTCCCTGACCCCAAGTGAGTTATCCTAGCCCCTTTATATGTACTCTCTGACCGCAAGTGAGTTACCCTAGCCCCTTTATATGTACTCTCTGACCGCAAGTGCGTTATCCTAGTCCCATAGTAGTACTCCCTGACCCCAAGTGAGTTATCCTAGCCCCTTTATATGTACTCTCTGACGGCAAGTGAGTTACCCTAGGCCCATATAAGTACTCCCTGTCCCCAAGTGAGTTATCCTAGCCCCTTTATATGTACTCTCTGACCGCAAGTGAGTTACCCTAGCCCCTTTATATGTACTCTCTGACCGCAAGTGCGTTATCCTAGTCCCATAGTAGTACTCCCTGACCCCAAGTGAGTTATCCTAGCCCCTTTATATGTACTCTCTGACGGCAAGTGAGTTACCCTAGGCCCATATAAGTACTCACTGACCCCAAATGAGTTATCCTAGCCCCATTATATGTACTCTCTGAACGCAAGTGAGTTATTCAAACCCCTTTATAAGTACTCCCTGATCCCAAGTGTGTTACCCTAGTCCCATAAAAGTACTCTCTGACCGCAAGTGAGTTATCCTAGCCCCATTATATGTACTCCCTGACCCCAAGTGAGTTATCCTAGCCCATTTATATGTACTCTCTGACCGAAATTGAGTTACCCTAGCCCCTTTATAAGTACTCCCTGACCCCAAGAATAGTTACCCTAGCCCTTTAATAAGTACACCCTGGCCCCAAGTGAGTTACCCTGGTCCCATATAAGTACTCACAGACACCAATTGAGTTATCCTAGGCACATATAAGTACTCCTTGAACCAAAGTGAGTTACCCAAGCCCCTTTATAAGTACTCCCTGACCCCAAGTGAGTTACCCTAGCCACTTTATAAGTACTCTCTGACCGCAAGTGAGTTATTCAAACCCCTTTATAAGTACTCCCTGACCCCAAGTGTGTTACCCTAGTCTCATATAAGTACTCCCTGAACCCAAGTGTGTTACCTTAGCCCCTTTATATGTACTCCCCAACCCCAAGTGAGTTATCCTAGCCCCTTCATATGTACTCACTGACCGCAAGTGAGTTACCCTAGTCCCATATATGTACTCCCTGACCCTATGTGAGTTACCCTAGCCCCTTTATAAGTACTCCCTGACCCCAAGTGTGTTACCCTAGTCTCATATAAGTACTCCCTGAACCCAAGTGTGTTACCTTAGCCCCTTTATATGTACTCCCCAACCCCAAGTGAGTTATCCTAGCCCATTTATATGTACTCCCAGACCCCAAGTGAGTTATCCTAGCCCCTTTATATGTACTCTCTGACGGCAAGTGAGTTACCCTAGTCCCATAGTAGTACTCCCTGACCCCAAGTGAGTTATCCTAGCCCCTTTATATGTACTCTCTGACCGCAAGTTAGTTATCCTAGCCCCTTTATATTTACTCTCTGACCGCAAGTTAGTTATTCAAACCCCTTTATAAGTACTCCCTGACCCCAAGTGAGTTACCAAAGCCCCTTTATAAGTACTCCCTGACCCCAAATGAGTTATCCTAGCCCCTTTATATGTACTCTCTGACCGCAAGTGAGTTACCCTAGCCCCTTTATAAATACTCTCTGACCGCAAGTGAGTTACCCTAGTCCCATAGATGTACTCCCTAACCCCAAATTAGTCACCATAGCACCTTTATAAGTACTCCCTGACACCAAGTGAGTTATTCTAGGCCCTTTATATGTACTCTCTGACCGCAAGTGAGTTACCCTAGTCCCATAGTAGTACTCCCTGACCCCAAGTGAGTTATTCTAGCCCCTTATATGTACTCCCTGAACCCAAGTGAGTTATCTTAGCCCTTTTATATGTACTCTCTGACTGCAAGTGAGTTACCCTATCCCCTTTATAAGTACTCCCTGACCCCAAGTGAGTTACCAAAGCCCCTTTATAAGTACTCACTGACCCCAAATGAGTTATCCTAGCCCCATTATATGTACTCTCTGAACGCAAGTGAGTTATTCAAACCCCATTATATGTTCTCCCTGACCCCAAGTGTGTTATCCTAGCCCATTTATATGTACTCTCTGACCGCAAGTGAGTTACCCTAGCCCCTTTATAAGTACTCCCTGACCCCAAGAATAGTTACCCTAGCCCTTTATTAAGTATACCCTGGCCCCAAGTGAGTTACCCTGGTCCCATATAAGTACCCACAGACACCAAGTGAGTTACCCTAGTCCCTAATAAGTACTCCTTGACCCAAAGTGAGTTACCCTAGCCCCTTGATAAATACTCCCTGACCCTAAGTGAGTTATCCTAGCCCCTTTATATGTACTCTCTGACCCCAAGTGAGTTATCCTAGCCCCTTTATATGTACTCTCTGACGGCAAGTGAGTTACCCTAGGCCCATATATGTACTCCCTGACCCCAAGTGAGTTACCCTAGCCCCTTTATATGTACTCTCTGACCGCAATTGCGTTATCCTAGTCCCATAGTAGTACTACCTGACCCCAAGTGAGTTATCCTAGCCCCTTTATATGTACTCTCTGACGGCAAGTGAGTTACCCTAGGCCAATATAAGTACTCACTGACCCCAAATGAGTTATCCTAGCCCCACTATATGTACTCTCTGAACGCAAGTGAGTTATTCAAACCCCTTTATAAGTACTCCCTGATCCCAAGTGTGTTACCCTAGTCCCATAGAAGTACTCTCTGACCGCAAGTGAGTTATTCAAACCCCTTTATAAGTACTCCCTGACCCCAAGTTAGTTATCCTAGCCCCTTTATATTTACTCTCTGACCGCAAGTTAGTTATTCAAACCCCTTTATAAGTACTCCCTGAACCCAAGTGTGTTACCTTAGCCCCTTTATATGTACTCCCCAACCCCAAGTGAGTTATCCTAGCCCCTTTATATGTACTCACTGACCGCAAGTGAGTTACCCTAGTCCCATATATGTACTCCCTGACCCTATGTGAGTTACCCTAGCCCCTTTATAAGTACTCTCTGACCCCAAATGTATTACCTTAGTCACATAAATGTACTCCCTGATTCCAAGTGATTTATCCTATACCCTTTATATGTATTCTCTGACCGCAAGTGAGTTATCCCAGCCCATTTATATGTACTCCCAGACCCCAAGTGAGTTACCCTAGTCCCTTATAAGTATTCCCTGACTCCAAGAGAGTTACCCTAGCCCTTTAATAGGTACACCCTGGCCCCAAGTTAATTACCCTGGTCCCATATAAGTACTCCCTGACCCCAAGTCAGTGTTCCTAGCCCCTGTATTTGTACTCTCTGACCGCAAATGCGTTACCCTAGTCCCATAGTAGTACTCCCTGACCCCTAGTGAGTTATCCTAGCCCCTTTATATGTACCCTCTGACGGCAAGTGAGTTACCCTAGGCCCATATAAGTACTCCCTGACCCCAAGTGAGTTACCATAGCCCCTTTATAAGTACTCTCTGACCCCAAGTGAGTTACCATATTACCTTTATAAGTACTCCCTGACCTCAAGTGAGTTAACATATCACCTTTATAAGTACTCCATGAGTGCAAGTGAGTTATTCTAACCCCTTTATAAGTAATCCCTGACACCAAGTGAGTTATCCTAGCCCCTTTATATGTACTCTCTGACCGCAAGTGAGTTACCCTAGCCCCTTTATATGTACTCTCTGACCGCAAGTGCGTTATCCTAGTCCCATAGTAGTACTCCCTGACCCCAAGTGAGTTATCCTAGCCCCTTTATATGTACTCTCTGACGGCAAGTGAGTTACCCTAGGCCCATATAAGTACTCCCTGACCCCAAGTGAGTTATCCTAGCCCATTTATATGTACTCTCTGACCGCAAGTGAGTTACCCTAGCCCCTTTTATGTACTCCCTGACCCCAAGAATAGTTACCCTAGCCCTTTAATAAGTACACCCTGGCCCCAAATGAGTTACCCTGGTCCCATATAAGTACTCACAGACACCAAGTGAGTTACCCTAGTCCCTAATAAGTACTCCTTGACCCAAAGTGAGTTACCCTAGCCCCTTTATAAGTACTCCCTGACCCCAAGTGAGTTATCCTAGCCCCTTTATATGTACTCTCTGACCGCAAGTGAGTTACCCTAGCCCCTTTATATGTACTCTCTGACCGCAAGTGCGTTATCCTAGTCCCATAGTAGTACTCCCTGACCCCAAGTGAGTTATCCTAGCCCCTTTATATGTACTCTCTGACGGCAACTGAGTTACCCTAGGCCCATATAAGTACTCCCTGACCCCAAGTGAGTTACCCTAGCCCCTTTATATGTACTCTCTGACCGCAAGTGCGTTATCCTAGTCCCATAGTAGTACTCCCTGACCCCAAGTGAGTTATCCTAGCCCCTTTATATGTACTCTCTGACGGCAAGTGAGTTACCCTAGGCCCATATAAGTACTCCCTGACCCCAAGTGAGTTATCCTAGCCCCTTTATATGTACTCTCTGACCGCAAGTGAGTTACCCTAGCCCCTTTATATGTACTCTCTGACCGCAAGTGCGTTATCCTAGTCCCATAGTAGTATTCCCTGACCCCAAGTGAGTTATCCTAGCCCCTTTATATGTACTCTCTGACGGCAAGTGAGTTACCCTAGGCCCATATAAGTACTCACTGACCCCAAATGAGTTATCCTAGCCCCATTATATGTACTCTCTGAACGCAAGTGAGTTATTCAAACCCCTTTATAAGTACTCCCTGATCCCAAGTGTGTTACCCTAGTCCCATAAAAGTACTCTCTGACCGCAAGTGAGTTATCCTAGCCCCATTATATGTACTCCCTGACCCCAAGTGAGTTATCCTAGCCCATTTATATGTACTCTCTGACCGCAATTGAGTTACCCTAGCCCCTTTATAAGTACTCCCTGACCCCAAGAATAGTTACCCTAGCCCTTTAATAAGTACACCCTGGCCCCAAGTGAGTTACCCTGGTCCCATATAAGTACTCACAGACACCAATTGAGTTATCCTAGGCACATATAAGTACTCCTTGAACCAAAGTGAGTTACCCAAGCCCCTTTATAAGTACTCCCTGACCCCAAGTGAGTTACCCTAGCCACTTTATAAGTACTCTCTGACCGCAAGTGAGTTATTCAAACCCCTTTATAAGTACTCCCTGACCCCAAGTGTGTTACCCTAGTCTCATATAAGTACTCCCTGAACCCAAGTGTGTTACCTTAGCCCCTTTATATGTACTCCCCAACCCCAAGTGAGTTATCCTAGCCCCTTTATATGTACTCACTGACCGCAAGTGAGTTACCCTAGTCCCATATATGTACTCCCTGACCCTATGTGAGTTACCCTAGCCCCTTTATAAGTACTCCCTGACCCCAAGTGTGTTACCCTAGTCTCATATAAGTACTCCCTGAACCCAAGTGTGTTACCTTAGCCCCTTTATATGTACTCCCCAACCCCAAGTGAGTTATCCTAGCCCATTTATATGTACTCCCAGACCCCAAGTGAGTTATCCTAGCCCCTTTATATGTACTCTCTGACGGCAAGTGAGTTACCCTAGTCCCATAGTAGTACTCCCTGACCCCAAGTGAGTTATCCTAGCCCCTTTATATGTACTCTCTTACCGCAAGTGAGTTACCCTAGCCCCTTTATATGTACTCTCTGACCGCAAGTGCGTTATCCTAGTCCCATAGTAGTACTCCCTGACCCCAAGTGAGTTATCCTAGCCCCTTTATATGTACTCTCTGACGGCAAGTGAGTTACCCTAGTCCCATAGTAGTACTCCCTGACCCCAAGTGAGTTATCCTAGCCCATTTATATGTACCCTCTGACCGCAATTGAGTTACCCTAGCCCCTTTATAAGTACTCCCTGACCCCAAGAATAGTTACCCTAGCCCTTTAATAAGTACACCCTGGCCCCAAGTGAGTTACCCTGGTCCCATATAAGTACTCACAGACACCAATTGAGTTATCCTAGGCACATATAAGTACTCCTTGAATCAAAGTGAGTTATCCAAGCCCCTTTATAAGTACTCCCTGACCCCAAGTGAGTTACCCTAGCCACTTTATAAGTACTCTCTGACCGCAAGTGAGTTATTCAAACCCCTTTATAAGTACTCCCTGACCCCAAGTGTGTTACCCTAGTCTCATATAAGTACTCCCTGAACCCAAGTGTGTTACCTTAGCCCCTTTATATGTTCTCCCCAACCCCAAGTGAGTTATCCTAGCCCCTTTATATGTACTCACTGACCGCAAGTGAGTTACCCTAGTCCCATATTTGTACTCCCTGACCCTATGTGAGTTACCCTAGCCCCTTTATAAGTACTCCCTGACCCCAAGTGTATTACCTTAGTCACATAAATGTACTCCCTGACTCCAAGTGATTTATCCTATACCCTTTATATGTATTCTCTGACCGCAAGTGAGTTATCCCAGCCCATTTATATGTACTCCCTGACCCCAAGTGTGTTATCATAGCCCATTTATATGTACTCTCTGACCGCAAGTGAGTTACCCTAGCCCCTTTATAAGTACTCCCTGACCCCAAGAATAGTTACCCTAGCCCTTTAATAAGTATACCCTGGCCCCAAGTGAGTTACCCTGGTCCCATATAAGTACTCACAGACACCAAGTGAGTTACCCTAGTCCCTAATAAGTACTCCTTGACCCAAAGTGAGTTACCCTAGCCCCTTGATAAATACTCCCTCACCCTAAGTGAGTTATCCTAGCCCCTTTATATGTACTCTCTGACCGCAAGTGAGTTACCCTAGCCCCTTTATATGTACTCTCTGACCGCAAGTGCGTTATCCTAGTCCCATAGTAGTACTCCCTGACCCCAAGTGAGTTATCCTAGCCCCTTTATATGTACTCTCTGACGGCAAGTGAGTTACCCTAGGCCCATATATGTACTCCCTGACCCCAAGTGAGTTACCCTAGCCCCTTTATATGTACTCTCTGACCGCAATTGCGTTATCCTAGTCCCATAGTAGTACTACCTGACCCCAAGTGAGTTATCCTAGCCCCTTTATATGTACTCTCTGACGGCAAGTGAGTTACCCTAGGCCAATATAAGTACTCACTGACCCCAAATGAGTTATCCTAGCCCCACTATATGTACTCTCTGAACGCAAGTGAGTTATTCAAACCCCTTTATAAGTACTCCCTGATCCCAAGTGTGTTACCCTAGTCCCATAGAAGTACTCTCTGACCGCAAGTGAGTTATTCAAACCCCTTTATAAGTACTCCCTGACCCCAAGTTAGTTATCCTAGCCCCTTTATATTTACTCTCTGACCGCAAGTTAGTTATTCAAACCCCTTTATAAGTACTCCCTGAACCCAAGTGTGTTACCTTAGCCCCTTTATATGTACTCCCCAACCCCAAGTGAGTTATCCTAGCCCCTTTATATGTACTCACTGACCGCAAGTGAGTTACCCTAGTCCCATATATGTACTCCATGACCCTATGTGAGTTACCCTAGCCCCTTTATAAGTACTCTCTGACCCCAAGTGTATTACCTTAGTCACATAAATGTACTCCCTGATTCCAAGTGATTTATCCTATACCCTTTATATGTATTCTCTGACCGCAAGTGAGTTATCCCAGCCCATTTATATGTACTCCCAGACCCCAAGTGAGTTACCCTAGTCCCTTATAAGTACTCCCTGACTCCAAGAGAGTTACCCTAGCCCTTTAATAGGTACACCCTGGCCCCAAGTTAATTACCCTGGTCCCATATAAGTACTCCCTGACCCCAAGTCAGTGTTCCTAGCCCCTGTATTTGTACTCTCTGACCGCAAATGCGTTACCCAAGTCCCATAGTAGTACTCCCTGACCCCTAGTGAGTTATCCTAGCCCCTTTATATGTACCCTCTGACGGCAAGTGAGTTACCCTAGGCCCATATAAGTACTCCCTGACCCCAAGTGAGTTACCATAGCCCCTTTATATGTACTCCCCAACCCCAAGTGAGTTATCCTAGCACCTTTATATGTACTCACTGACCGCAAGTGAGTTACCCTAGTCCCATATTTGTACTCCCTGACCCCAAGTGAGTTATCCTAGCCCCTTTATATGTACTCTCTGACGGCAAGTGAGTTACCCTAGGCCCATATAAGTACTCCCTGACCCCAAGTGAGTTATCCTAGCCCCTTTATATGTACTCTCTGACCGCAAGTGAGTTACCCTAGCCCCTTTATATGTACTCTCTGACCGCAAGTGCGTTATCCTAGTCCCATAGTAGTACTCCCTGACCCCAAGTGAGTTATCCTAGCCCCTTTATATGTACTCTCTGACGGCAAGTGAGTTACCCTAGGCCCATATAAGTACTCCCTGACCCCAAGTGAGTTATCCTAGCCCCTTTATATGTACTCTCTGACCGCAAGTGAGTTACCCTAGCCCCTTTATATGTACTCTCTGACCGCAAGTGCGTTATCCTAGTCCCATAGTAGTACTCCCTGACCCCAAGTGAGTTATCCTAGCCCCTTTATATGTACTCTCTGACGGCAAGTGAGTTACCCTAGGCCCATATAAGTACTCCCTGACCCCAAGTGAGTTATCCTAGCCCCTTTATATGTACTCTCTGACCGCAAGTGAGTTACCCTAGCCCCTTTATATGTACTCTCTGACCGCAAGTGCGTTATCCTAGTCCCATAGTAGTACTCCCTGACCCCAAGTGAGTTATCCTAGCCCCTTTATATGTACTCTCTGACGGCAAGTGAGTTACCCTAGGCCCATATAAGTACTCACTGACCCCAAATGAGTTATCCTAGCCCCATTATATGTACTCTCTGAACGCAAGTGAGTTATTCAAACCCCTTTATAAGTACTCCCTGATCCCAAGTGTGTTACCCTAGTCCCATAAAAGTACTCTCTGACCGCAAGTGAGTTATCCTAGCCCCATTATATGTACTCCCTGACCCCAAGTGAGTTATCCTAGCCCATTTATATGTACTCTCTGACCGAAATTGAGTTACCCTAGCCCCTTTATAAGTACTCCCTGACCCCAAGAATAGTTACCCTAGCCCTTTAATAAGTACACCCTGGCCCCAAGTGAGTTACCCTGGTCCCATATAAGTACTCACAGACACCAATTGAGTTATCCTAGGCACATATAAGTACTCCTTGAACCAAAGTGAGTTACCCAAGCCCCTTTATAAGTACTCCCTGACCCCAAGTGAGTTACCCTAGCCACTTTATAAGTACTCTCTGACCGCAAGTGAGTTATTCAAACCCCTTTATAAGTACTCCCTGACCCCAAGTGTGTTACCCTAGTCTCATATAAGTACTCCCTGAACCCAAGTGTGTTACCTTAGCCCCTTTATATGTACTCCCCAACCCCAAGTGAGTTATCCTAGCCCCTTTATATGTACTCACTGACCGCAAGTGAGTTACCCTAGTCCCATATATGTACTCCCTGACCCTATGTGAGTTACCCTAGCCCCTTTATAAGTACTCCCTGACCCCAAGTGTGTTACCCTAGTCTCATATAAGTACTCCCTGAACCCAAGTGTGTTACCTTAGCCCCTTTATATGTACTCCCCAACCCCAAGTGAGTTATCCTAGCCCATTTATATGTACTCCCAGACCCCAAGTGAGTTATCCTAGCCCCTTTATATGTACTCTCTGACGGCAAGTGAGTTACCCTAGTCCCATAGTAGTACTCCCTGACCCCAAGTGAGTTATCCTAGCCCCTTTATATGTACTCTCTGACCGCAAGTTAGTTATCCTAGCCCCTTTATATTTACTCTCTGACCGCAAGTTAGTTATTCAAACCCCTTTATAAGTACTCCCTGACCCCAAGTGAGTTACCAAAGCCCCTTTATAAGTACTCCCTGACCCCAAATGAGTTATCCTAGCCCCTTTATATGTACTCTCTGACCGCAAGTGAGTTACCCTAGCCCCTTTATAAATACTCTCTGACCGCAAGTGAGTTACCCTAGTCCCATAGATGTACTCCCTAACCCCAAATTAGTCACCATAGCACCTTTATAAGTACTCCCTGACACCAAGTGAGTTATTCTAGGCCCTTTATATGTACTCTCTGACCGCAAGTGAGTTACCCTAGTCCCATAGTAGTACTCCCTGACCCCAAGTGAGTTATTCTAGCCCCTTATATGTACTCCCTGAACCCAAGTGAGTTATCTTAGCCCTTTTATATGTACTCTCTGACTGCAAGTGAGTTACCCTATCCCCTTTATAAGTACTCCCTGACCCCAAGTGAGTTACCAAAGCCCCTTTATAAGTACTCACTGACCCCAAATGAGTTATCCTAGCCCCATTATATGTACTCTCTGAACGCAAGTGAGTTATTCAAACCCCATTATATGTTCTCCCTGACCCCAAGTGTGTTATCCTAGCCCATTTATATGTACTCTCTGACCGCAAGTGAGTTACCCTAGCCCCTTTATAAGTACTCCCTGACCCCAAGAATAGTTACCCTAGCCCTTTAATAAGTATACCCTGGCCCCAAGTGAGTTACCCTGGTCCCATATAAGTACCCACAGACACCAAGTGAGTTACCCTAGTCCCTAATAAGTACTCCTTGACCCAAAGTGAGTTACCCTAGCCCCTTGATAAATACTCCCTTACCCTAAGTGAGTTATCCTAGCCCCTTTATATGTACTCTCTGACCGCAAGTGAGTTACCCTAGCCCCTTTATATGTACTCTCTGACCGCAAGTGCGTTATCCTAGTCCCATAGTAGTACTCCCTGACCCCAAGTGAGTTATCCTAGCCCCTTTATATGTACTCTCTGACGGCAAGTGAGTTACCCTAGGCCCATATATGTACTCCCTGACCCCAAGTGAGTTACCCTAGCCCCTTTATATGTACTCTCTGACCGCAATTGCGTTATCCTAGTCCCATAGTAGTACTACCTGACCCCAAGTGAGTTATCCTAGCCCCTTTATATGTACTCTCTGACGGCAAGTGAGTTACCCTAGGCCAATATAAGTACTCACTGACCCCAAATGAGTTATCCTAGCCCCACTATATGTACTCTCTGAACGCAAGTGAGTTATTCAAACCCCTTTATAAGTACTCCCTGATCCCAAGTGTGTTACCCTAGTCCCATAGAAGTACTCTCTGACCGCAAGTGAGTTATTCAAACCCCTTTATAAGTACTCCCTGACCCCAAGTTAGTTATCCTAGCCCCTTTATATTTACTCTCTGACCGCAAGTTAGTTATTCAAACCCCTTTATAAGTACTCCCTGAACCCAAGTGTGTTACCTTAGCCCCTTTATATGTACTCCCCAACCCCAAGTGAGTTATCCTAGCCCCTTTATATGTACTCACTGACCGCAAGTGAGTTACCCTAGTCCCATATATGTACTCCCTGACCCTATGTGAGTTACCCTAGCCCCTTTATAAGTACTCTCTGACCCCAAGTGTATTACCTTAGTCACATAAATGTACTCCCTGATTCCAAGTGATTTATCCTATACCCTTTATATGTATTCTCTGACCGCAAGTGAGTTATCCCAGCCCATTTATATGTACTCCCAGACCCCAAGTGAGTTACCCTAGTCCCTTATAAGTATTCCCTGACTCCAAGAGAGTTACCCTAGCCCTTTAATAGGTACACCCTGGCCCCAAGTTAATTACCCTGGTCCCATATAAGTACTCCCTGACCCCAAGTGAGTTACCATAGCCCCTTTATAAGTACTCTCTGACCCCAAGTGAGTTACCATATTACCTTTATAAGTACTCCCTGACCTCAAGTGAGTTAACATATCACCTTTATAAGTACTCCATGAGTGCAAGTGAGTTATTCTAACCCCTTTATAAGTAATCCCTGACACCAAGTGAGTTATCCTAGCCCCTTTATATGTACTCTCTGACCGCAAGTGAGTTACCCTAGCCCCTTTATATGTACTCTCTGACCGCAAGTGCGTTATCCTAGTCCCATAGTAGTACTCCCTGACCCCAAGTGAGTTATCCTAGCCCCTTTATATGTACTCTCTGACGGCAAGTGAGTTACCCTAGGCCCATATAAGTACTCCCTGACCCCAAGTGAGTTATCCTAGCCCATTTATATGTACTCTCTGACCGCAAGTGAGTTACCCTAGCCCCTTTTATGTACTCCCTGACCCCAAGAATAGTTACCCTAGCCCTTTAATAAGTACACCCTGGCCCCAAATGAGTTACCCTGGTCCCATATAAGTACTCACAGACACCAAGTGAGTTACCCTAGTCCCTAATAAGTACTCCTTGACCCAAAGTGAGTTACCCTAGCCCCTTTATAAGTACTCCCTGACCCCAAGTGAGTTATCCTAGCCCCTTTATATGTACTCTCTGACCGCAAGTGAGTTACCCTAGCCCCTTTATATGTACTCTCTGACCGCAAGTGCGTTATCCTAGTCCCATAGTAGTACTCCCTGACCCCAAGTGAGTTATCCTAGCCCCTTTATATGTACTCTCTGACGGCAACTGAGTTACCCTAGGCCCATATAAGTACTCCCTGACCCCAAGTGAGTTACCCTAGCCCCTTTATATGTACTCTCTGACCGCAAGTGCGTTATCCTAGTCCCATAGTAGTACTCCCTGACCCCAAGTGAGTTATCCTAGCCCCTTTATATGTACTCTCTGACGGCAAGTGAGTTACCCTAGGCCCATATAAGTACTCCCTGACCCCAAGTGAGTTATCCTAGCCCCTTTATATGTACTCTCTGACCGCAAGTGAGTTACCCTAGCCCCTTTATATGTACTCTCTGACCGCAAGTGCGTTATCCTAGTCCCATAGTAGTATTCCCTGACCCCAAGTGAGTTATCCTAGCCCCTTTATATGTACTCTCTGACGGCAAGTGAGTTACCCTAGGCCCATATAAGTACTCACTGACCCCAAATGAGTTATCCTAGCCCCATTATATGTACTCTCTGAACGCAAGTGAGTTATTCAAACCCCTTTATAAGTACTCCCTGATCCCAAGTGTGTTACCCTAGTCCCATAAAAGTACTCTCTGACCGCAAGTGAGTTATCCTAGCCCCATTATATGTACTCCCTGACCCCAAGTGAGTTATCCTAGCCCATTTATATGTACTCTCTGACCGCAATTGAGTTACCCTAGCCCCTTTATAAGTACTCCCTGACCCCAAGAATAGTTACCCTAGCCCTTTAATAAGTACACCCTGGCCCCAAGTGAGTTACCCTGGTCCCATATAAGTACTCACAGACACCAATTGAGTTATCCTAGGCACATATAAGTACTCCTTGAACCAAAGTGAGTTACCCAAGCCCCTTTATAAGTACTCCCTGACCCCAAGTGAGTTACCCTAGCCACTTTATAAGTACTCTCTGACCGCAAGTGAGTTATTCAAACCCCTTTATAAGTACTCCCTGACCCCAAGTGTGTTACCCTAGTCTCATATAAGTACTCCCTGAACCCAAGTGTGTTACCTTAGCCCCTTTATATGTACTCCCCAACCCCAAGTGAGTTATCCTAGCCCCTTTATATGTACTCACTGACCGCAAGTGAGTTACCCTAGTCCCATATATGTACTCCCTGACCCTATGTGAGTTACCCTAGCCCCTTTATAAGTACTCCCTGACCCCAAGTGTGTTACCCTAGTCTCATATAAGTACTCACTGAACCCAAGTGTGTTACCTTAGCCCCTTTATATGTACTCCCCAACCCCAAGTGAGTTATCCTAGCCCATTTATATGTACTCCCAGACCCCAAGTGAGTTATCCTAGCCCCTTTATATGTACTCTCTGACGGCAAGTGAGTTACCCTAGTCCCATAGTAGTACTCCCTGACCCCAAGTGAGTTATCCTAGCCCCTTTATATGTACTCTCTTACCGCAAGTGAGTTACCCTAGCCCCTTTATATGTACTCTCTGACCGCAAGTGCGTTATCCTAGTCCCATAGTAGTACTCCCTGACCCCAAGTGAGTTATCCTAGCCCCTTTATATGTACTCTCTGACGGCAAGTGAGTTACCCTAGTCCCATAGTAGTACTCCCTGACCCCAAGTGAGTTATCCTAGCCCATTTATATGTACCCTCTGACCGCAATTGAGTTACCCTAGCCCCTTTATAAGTACTCCCTGACCCCAAGAATAGTTACCCTAGCCCTTTAATAAGTACACCCTGGCCCCAAGTGAGTTACCCTGGTCCCATATAAGTACTCACAGACACCAATTGAGTTATCCTAGGCACATATAAGTACTCCTTGAATCAAAGTGAGTTATCCAAGCCCCTTTATAAGTACTCCCTGACCCCAAGTGAGTTACCCTAGCCACTTTATAAGTACTCTCTGACCGCAAGTGAGTTATTCAAACCCCTTTATAAGTACTCCCTGACCCCAAGTGTGTTACCCTAGTCTCATATAAGTACTCCCTGAACCCAAGTGTGTTACCTTAGCCCCTTTATATGTTCTCCCCAACCCCAAGTGAGTTATCCTAGCCCCTTTATATGTACTCACTGACCGCAAGTGAGTTACCCTAGTCCCATATTTGTACTCCCTGACCCTATGTGAGTTACCCTAGCCCCTTTATAAGTACTCCCTGACCCCAAGTGTATTACCTTAGTCACATAAATGTACTCCCTGACTCCAAGTGATTTATCCTATACCCTTTATATGTATTCTCTGACCGCAAGTGAGTTATCCCAGCCCATTTATATGTACTCCCTGACCCCAAGTGTGTTATCATAGCCCATTTATATGTACTCTCTGACCGCAAGTGAGTTACCCTAGCCCCTTTATAAGTACTCCCTGACCCCAAGAATAGTTACCCTAGCCCTTTAATAAGTATACCCTGGCCCCAAGTGAGTTACCCTGGTCCCATATAAGTACTCACAGACACCAAGTGAGTTACCCTAGTCCCTAATAAGTACTCCTTGACCCAAAGTGAGTTACCCTAGCCCCTTGATAAATACTCCCTCACCCTAAGTGAGTTATCCTAGCCCCTTTATATGTACTCTCTGACCGCAAGTGAGTTACCCTAGCCCCTTTATATGTACTCTCTGACCGCAAGTGCGTTATCCTAGTCCCATAGTAGTACTCCCTGACCCCAAGTGAGTTATCCTAGCCCCTTTATATGTACTCTCTGACGGCAAGTGAGTTACCCTAGGCCCATATATGTACTCCCTGACCCCAAGTGAGTTACCCTAGCCCCTTTATATGTACTCTCTGACCGCAATTGCGTTATCCTAGTCCCATAGTAGTACTACCTGACCCCAAGTGAGTTATCCTAGCCCCTTTATATGTACTCTCTGACGGCAAGTGAGTTACCCTAGGCCAATATAAGTACTCACTGACCCCAAATGAGTTATCCTAGCCCCACTATATGTACTCTCTGAACGCAAGTGAGTTATTCAAACCCCTTTATAAGTACTCCCTGATCCCAAGTGTGTTACCCTAGTCCCATAGAAGTACTCTCTGACCGCAAGTGAGTTATTCAAACCCCTTTATAAGTACTCCCTGACCCCAAGTTAGTTATCCTAGCCCCTTTATATTTACTCTCTGACCGCAAGTTAGTTATTCAAACCCCTTTATAAGTACTCCCTGAACCCAAGTGTGTTACCTTAGCCCCTTTATATGTACTCCCCAACCCCAAGTGAGTTATCCTAGCCCCTTTATATGTACTCACTGACCGCAAGTGAGTTACCCTAGTCCCATATATGTACTCCATGACCCTATGTGAGTTACCCTAGCCCCTTTATAAGTACTCTCTGACCCCAAGTGTATTACCTTAGTCACATAAATGTACTCCCTGATTCCAAGTGATTTATCCTATACCCTTTATATGTATTCTCTGACCGCAAGTGAGTTATCCCAGCCCATTTATATGTACTCCCAGACCCCAAGTGAGTTACCCTAGTCCCTTATAAGTACTCCCTGACTCCAAGAGAGTTACCCTAGCCCTTTAATAGGTACACCCTGGCCCCAAGTTAATTACCCTGGTCCCATATAAGTACTCCCTGACCCCAAGTCAGTGTTCCTAGCCCCTGTATTTGTACTCTCTGACCGCAAATGCGTTACCCAAGTCCCATAGTAGTACTCCCTGACCCCTAGTGAGTTATCCTAGCCCCTTTATATGTACCCTCTGACGGCAAGTGAGTTACCCTAGGCCCATATAAGTACTCCCTGACCCCAAGTGAGTTACCATAGCCCCTTTATATGTACTCCCCAACCCCAAGTGAGTTATCCTAGCACCTTTATATGTACTCACTGACCGCAAGTGAGTTACCCTAGTCCCATATTTGTACTCCCTGACCCCAAGTGAGTTATCCTAGCCCCTTTATATGTACTCTCTGACGGCAAGTGAGTTACCCTAGGCCCATATAAGTACTCCCTGACCCCAAGTGAGTTATCCTAGCCCCTTTATATGTACTCTCTGACCGCAAGTGAGTTACCCTAGCCCCCTTTATATGTACTCTCTGACCGCAAGTGCGTTATCCTAGTCCCATAGTAGTACTCCCTGACCCCAAGTGAGTTATCCTAGCCCCTTTATATGTACTCTCTGACGGCAAGTGAGTTACCCTAGGCCCATATAAGTACTCCCTGACCCCAAGTGAGTTATCCTAGCCCCTTTATATGTACTCTCTGACCGCAAGTGAGTTACCCTAGCCCCTTTATATGTACTCTCTGACCGCAAGTGCGTTATCCTAGTCCCATAGTAGTACTCCCTGACCCCAAGTGAGTTATCCTAGCCCCTTTATATGTACTCTCTGACGGCAAGTGAGTTACCCTAGGCCCATATAAGTACTCCCTGACCCCAAGTGAGTTATCCTAGCCCCTTTATATGTACTCTCTGACCGCAAGTGAGTTACCCTAGCCCCTTTATATGTACTCTCTGACCGCAAGTGCGTTATCCTAGTCCCATAGTAGTACTCCCTGACCCCAAGTGAGTTATCCTAGCCCCTTTATATGTACTCTCTGACGGCAAGTGAGTTACCCTAGGCCCATATAAGTACTCACTGACCCCAAATGAGTTATCCTAGCCCCATTATATGTACTCTCTGAACGCAAGTGAGTTATTCAAACCCCTTTATAAGTACTCCCTGATCCCAAGTGTGTTACCCTAGTCCCATAAAAGTACTCTCTGACCGCAAGTGAGTTATCCTAGCCCCATTATATGTACTCCCTGACCCCAAGTGAGTTATCCTAGCCCATTTATATGTACTCTCTGACCGAAATTGAGTTACCCTAGCCCCTTTATAAGTACTCCCTGACCCCAAGAATAGTTACCCTAGCCCTTTAATAAGTACACCCTGGCCCCAAGTGAGTTACCCTGGTCCCATATAAGTACTCACAGACACCAATTGAGTTATCCTAGGCACATATAAGTACTCCTTGAACCAAAGTGAGTTACCCAAGCCCCTTTATAAGTACTCCCTGACCCCAAGTGAGTTACCCTAGCCACTTTATAAGTACTCTCTGACCGCAAGTGAGTTATTCAAACCCCTTTATAAGTACTCCCTGACCCCAAGTGTGTTACCCTAGTCTCATATAAGTACTCCCTGAACCCAAGTGTGTTACCTTAGCCCCTTTATATGTACTCCCCAACCCCAAGTGAGTTATCCTAGCCCCTTTATATGTACTCACTGACCGCAAGTGAGTTACCCTAGTCCCATATATGTACTCCCCTGACCCTATGTGAGTTACCCTAGCCCCTTTATAAGTACTCCCTGACCCCAAGTGTGTTACCCTAGTCTCATATAAGTACTCCCTGAACCCAAGTGTGTTACCTTAGCCCCTTTATATGTACTCCCCAACCCCAAGTGAGTTATCCTAGCCCATTTATATGTACTCCCAGACCCCAAGTGAGTTATCCTAGCCCCTTTATATGTACTCTCTGACGGCAAGTGAGTTACCCTAGTCCCATAGTAGTACTCCCTGACCCCAAGTGAGTTATCCTAGCCCCTTTATATGTACTCTCTGACCGCAAGTTAGTTATCCTAGCCCCTTTATATTTACTCTCTGACCGCAAGTTAGTTATTCAAACCCCTTTATAATTACTCCCTGACCCCAAGTGAGTTACCAAAGCCCCTTTATAAGTACTCCCTGACCCCAAATGAGTTATCCTAGCCCCTTTATATGTACTCTCTGACCGCAAGTGAGTTACCCTAGCCCCTTTATAAATACTCTCTGACCGCAAGTGAGTTACCCTAGTCCCATAGATGTACTCCCCTAACCCCAAATTAGTCACCATAGCACCTTTATAAGTACTCCCTGACACCAAGTGAGTTATTCTAGGCCCTTTATATGTACTCTCTGACCGCAAGTGAGTTACCCTAGTCCCATAGTAGTACTCCCTGACCCCAAGTGAGTTATTCTAGCCCCTTATATGTACTCCCTGAACCCAAGTGAGTTATCTTAGCCCTTTTATATGTACTCTCTGACTGCAAGTGAGTTACCCTATCCCCTTTATAAGTACTCCCTGACCCCAAGTGAGTTACCAAAGCCCCTTTATAAGTACTCACTGACCCCAAATGAGTTATCCTAGCCCCATTATATGTACTCTCTGAACGCAAGTGAGTTATTCAAACCCCATTATATGTTCTCCCTGACCCCAAGTGTGTTATCCTAGCCCATTTATATGTACTCTCTGACCGCAAGTGAGTTACCCTAGCCCCTTTATAAGTACTCCCTGACCCCAAGAATAGTTACCCTAGCCCTTTAATAAGTATACCCTGGCCCCAAGTGAGTTACCCTGGTCCCATATAAGTACCCACAGACACCAAGTGAGTTACCCTAGTCCCTAATAAGTACTCCTTGACCCAAAGTGAGTTACCCTAGCCCCTTGATAAATACTCCCTTACCCTAAGTGAGTTATCCTAGCCCCTTTATATGTACTCTCTGACCGCAAGTGAGTTACCCTAGCCCCTTTATATGTACTCTCTGACCGCAAGTGCGTTATCCTAGTCCCATAGTAGTACTCCCTGACCCCAAGTGAGTTATCCTAGCCCCTTTATATGTACTCTCTGACGGCAAGTGAGTTACCCTAGGCCCATATATGTACTCCCTGACCCCAAGTGAGTTACCCTAGCCCCTTTATATGTACTCTCTGACCGCAATTGCGTTATCCTAGTCCCATAGTAGTACTACCTGACCCCAAGTGAGTTATCCTAGCCCCTTTATATGTACTCTCTGACGGTAAGTGAGTTACCCTAGGCCAATATAAGTACTCACTGACCCCAAATGAGTTATCCTAGCCCCACTATATGTACTCTCTGAACGCAAGTGAGTTATTCAAACCCCTTTATAAGTACTCCCTGATCCCAAGTGTGTTACCCTAGTCCCATAGAAGTACTCTCTGACCGCAAGTGAGTTATTCAAACCCCTTTATAAGTACTCCCTGACCCCAAGTTAGTTATCCTAGCCCCTTTATATTTACTCTCTGACCGCAAGTTAGTTATTCAAACCCCTTTATAAGTACTCCCTGAACCCAAGTGTGTTACCTTAGCCCCTTTATATGTACTCCCCAACCCCAAGTGAGTTATCCTAGCCCCTTTATATGTACTCACTGACCGCAAGTGAGTTACCCTAGTCCCATATATGTACTCCCTGACCCTATGTGAGTTACCCTAGCCCCTTTATAAGTACTCTCTGACCCCAAGTGTATTACCTTAGTCACATAAATGTACTCCCTGATTCCAAGTGATTTATCCTATACCCTTTATATGTATTCTCTGACCGCAAGTGAGTTATCCCAGCCCATTTATATGTACTCCCAGACCCCAAGTGAGTTACCCTAGTCCCTTATAAGTATTCCCTGACTCCAAGAGAGTTACCCTAGCCCTTTAATAGGTACACCCTGGCTCCAAGTTAATTACCCTGGTCCCATATAGGTACTCCCTGACCCCAAGTGAGTTACCATAGCCCCTTTATAAGTACTCTCTGACCCCAAGTGAGTTACCATATTACCTTTATAAGTACTCCCTGACCTCAAGTGAGTTAACATATCACCTTTATAAGTACTCCATGAGTGCAAGTGAGTTATTCTAACCCCTTTATAAGTAATCCCTGACACCAAGTGAGTTATCCTAGCCCCTTTATATGTACTCTCTGACCGCAAGTGAGTTACCCTAGCCCCTTTATATGTACTCTCTGACCGCAAGTGCGTTATCCTAGTCCCATAGTAGTACTCCCTGACCCCAAGTGAGTTATCCTAGCCCCTTTATATGTACTCTCTGACGGCAAGTGAGTTACCCTAGGCCCATATAAGTACTCCCTGACCCCAAGTGAGTTATCCTAGCCCATTTATATGTACTCTCTGACCGCAAGTGAGTTACCCTAGCCCCTTTTATGTACTCCCTGACCCCAAGAATAGTTACCCTAGCCCTTTAATAAGTACACCCTGGCCCCAAATGAGTTACCCTGGTCCCATATAAGTACTCACAGACACCAAGTGAGTTACCCTAGTCCCTAATAAGTACTCCTTGACCCAAAGTGAGTTACCCTAGCCCCTTTATAAGTACTCCCTGACCCCAAGTGAGTTATCCTAGCCCCTTTATATGTACTCTCTGACCGCAAGTGAGTTACCCTAGCCCCTTTATATGTACTCTCTGACCGCAAGTGCGTTATCCTAGTCCCATAGTAGTACTCCCTGACCCCAAGTGAGTTATCCTAGCCCCTTTATATGTACTCTCTGACGGCAACTGAGTTACCCTAGGCCCATATAAGTACTCCCTGACCCCAAGTGAGTTACCCTAGCCCCTTTATATGTACTCTCTGACCGCAAGTGCGTTATCCTAGTCCCATAGTAGTACTCCCTGACCCCAAGTGAGTTATCCTAGCCCCTTTATATGTACTCTCTGACGGCAAGTGAGTTACCCTAGGCCCATATAAGTACTCCCTGACCCCAAGTGAGTTATCCTAGCCCCTTTATATGTACTCTCTGACCGCAAGTGAGTTACCCTAGCCCCTTTATATGTACTCTCTGACCGCAAGTGCGTTATCCTAGTCCCATAGTAGTACTCCCTGACCCCAAGTGAGTTATCCTAGCCCCTTTATATGTACTCTCTGACGGCAAGTGAGTTACCCTAGGCCCATATAAGTACTCACTGACCCCAAATGAGTTATCCTAGCCCCATTATATGTACTCTCTGAACGCAAGTGAGTTATTCAAACCCCTTTATAAGTACTCCCTGATCCCAAGTGTGTTACCCTAGTCCCATAAAAGTACTCTCTGACCGCAAGTGAGTTATCCTAGCCCCATTATATGTACTCCCTGACCCCAAGTGAGTTATCCTAGCCCATTTATATGTACTCTCTGACCGCAATTGAGTTACCCTAGCCCCTTTATAAGTACTCCCTGACCCCAAGAATAGTTACCCTAGCCCTTTAATAAGTACACCCTGGCCCCAAGTGAGTTACCCTGGTCCCATATAAGTACTCACAGACACCAATTGAGTTATCCTAGGCACATATAAGTACTCCTTGAACCAAAGTGAGTTACCCAAGCCCCTTTATAAGTACTCCCTGACCCCAAGTGAGTTACCCTAGCCACTTTATAAGTACTCTCTGACCGCAAGTGAGTTATTCAAACCCCTTTATAAGTACTCCCTGACCCCAAGTGTGTTACCCTAGTCTCATATAAGTACTCCCTGAACCCAAGTGTGTTACCTTAGCCCCTTTATATGTACTCCCCAACCCCAAGTGAGTTATCCTAGCCCCTTTATATGTACTCACTGACCGCAAGTGAGTTACCCTAGTCCCATATATGTACTCCCTGACCCTATGTGAGTTACCCTAGCCCCTTTATAAGTACTCCCTGACCCCAAGTGTGTTACCCTAGTCTCATATAAGTACTCCCTGAACCCAAGTGTGTTACCTTAGCCCCTTTATATGTACTCCCCAACCCCAAGTGAGTTATCCTAGCCCATTTATATGTACTCCCAGACCCCAAGTGAGTTATCCTAGCCCCTTTATATGTACTCTCTGACGGCAAGTGAGTTACCCTAGTCCCATAGTAGTACTCCCTGACCCCAAGTGAGTTATCCTAGCCCCTTTATATGTACTCTCTTACCGCAAGTGAGTTACCCTAGCCCCTTTATATGTACTCTCTGACCGCAAGTGCGTTATCCTAGTCCCATAGTAGTACTCCCTGACCCCAAGTGAGTTATCCTAGCCCCTTTATATGTACTCTCTGACGGCAAGTGAGTTACCCTAGTCCCATAGTAGTACTCCCTGACCCCAAGTGAGTTATCCTAGCCCATTTATATGTACCCTCTGACCGCAATTGAGTTACCCTAGCCCCTTTATAAGTACTCCCTGACCCCAAGAATAGTTACCCTAGCCCTTTAATAAGTACACCCTGGCCCCAAGTGAGTTACCCTGGTCCCATATAAGTACTCACAGACACCAATTGAGTTATCCTAGGCACATATAAGTACTCCTTGAATCAAAGTGAGTTACCCAAGCCCCTTTATAAGTACTCCCTGACCCCAAGTGAGTTACCCTAGCCACTTTATAAGTACTCTCTGACCGCAAGTGAGTTATTCAAACCCCTTTATAAGTACTCCCTGACCCCAAGTGTGTTACCCTAGTCTCATATAAGTACTCCCTGAACCCAAGTGTGTTACCTTAGCCCCTTTATATGTACTCCCCAACCCCAAGTGAGTTATCCTAGCCCCTTTATATGTACTCACTGACCGCAAGTGAGTTACCCTAGTCCCATATTTGTACTCCCTGACCCTATGTGAGTTACCCTAGCCCCTTTATAAGTACTCCCTGACCCCAAGTGTATTACCTTAGTCACATAAATGTACTCCCTGACTCCAAGTGATTTATCCTATACCCTTTATATGTATTCTCTGACCGCAAGTGAGTTATCCCAGCCCATTTATATGTACTCCCAGACCCCAAGTGAGTTACCCTAGTCCAATATAAGTACTCCTTTACCAAAAGTAAGTTACCCTAGCCCCTTTATAAGTACTCCCTGACACTAAGTGTGTTACCCTAGTTTCATATATGTATTCCTTGAACACAAGTGAGTTACCCTAGTCCCATAGAGGTACTCCCTGACCCCAAATGAGTCACCGTAGCACCTTTATAAGTACTCCCTGACCCCAAGTGATTTATCCTAGGCCCTTTATATGTACTCTCTGACCGCAAGTGAGTTACCCTAGTCCCATAGTAGTACTCCCTGACCCCAAGTGTGTTACCCTAGTCTCATATAAGTACCCCCTGAACCCATGTGTGTTACCTTAGCCCCTTTATATGTACTCTCCAACCCCAAGTGAGTTATCTTAGCCCCTTTATATGTACACTCTGACCGCAAGTGAGTTACCCTAGTCCCATATAAGAACTCCCTGTCCCTAAGTGAGTAGCCTAGTCCCAAATAAGTACTCCCTGACCCCAAGTGAGTTACCCTATCCCCTTTATAAGTACTCCCTGACCCCAAATGTGTTACCTTAGTCCCATAAATGTACTCCCTGACCCCAAGTGAGTTATCCTAGCCCCATTATATGTACTCTCTGACCGCAAGTGAGTTACCCTAGTCCCATATATGTACTCCCTGACCCCAAGTGAGTTATGCTAGCCCCTCTATAAGTACTCCCTGACACCAAGTGTGTTACCCTAGTTTCATATATATATTCCCCAACCCCAAATTAGTCACCGTAGCACCTTTATAAGTACTCCCTGACACCAAGTGAGATATTCTAGGCCCTTTATATGTACTCTCTGACCGCAAATGAATTACCCTAGTCCCATATATGTACTCCCTGAACCCAAGTTAGTTCTCATAGCCCCTTTATATTTACTCTCTGACCGCAAGTTAGTTATTCAAACCCCTTTATAAGTACTCCCTGACCCCAAGTGTGTTACCCTAGTCTCATATAAGTACTCCCTGAACCCAAGTGTGTTACCTTAGCCCCTTTATATGTACTCCCCAACCCCAAGTGAGTTACCCTAGCCCCTTTATATGTACTCACTGACCCCAATTGAGTTACCCTAGTCCCATATATTTACTCCCAGACCCCAAGTAGTTACCGTAATCCCATAGAAGTACACCCTGACCCCAAGTGAGTTACCCTAGTCACATAGAAGTACTCCCTGACGCCCAAGTGAGTAACCCTAATCCCATAGAAGTACTCCCCGATCCCAAGTGAGTTACCATAGCCCCCTTATATGTACTCCCTGATCCCAAGTGAGTTACCCTAGTCCAATATAGGTACTCCTTGACCCAAAGTGAGTTACCCTAGCCCCTTTATATGTACTCCCTGACCCCAAGTGAGTTATCCTAGCCCCTTTATATGTACTCTCTGACGGCAAGTGAGTTACCCTAGGCCCATATAAGTACTCCCTGACACCAAGTGAGTTACCAAAGCCCCTTTATAAGTACTCACTGACCCCAAATGAGTTATCCTAGCCCCATTATATGTACTCTCTGAACGCAAGTGAGTTATTCAAACCCCATTATATGTTCTCCCTGACCCCAAGTGTGTTATCCTAGCCCATTTATATGTACTCTCTGACCGCAAGTGAGTTACCCTAGCCCCTTTATAAGTACTCCCTGACCCCAAGAATAGTTACCCTAGCCCTTTAATAAGTACACCCTGGCCCCAAGTGAGTTACCCTGGTCCCATATAAGTACTCACAGACACCAAGTGAGTTACCCTAGTCCCTAATAAGTACTCCTTGACCCAAAGTGAGTTACCCTAGCCCCTTTATAAATACTCCCTGACCCCAAGTGAGTTATCCTAGCCCCTTTATATGTACTCTCTGACCGCAAGTGAGTTACCCTAGCCCCTTTATATGTACTCTCTGACCGCAAGTGCGTTATCCTAGTCCCATAGTAGTACTCCCTGACCCCAAGTGAGTTATCCTAGCCCCTTTATATGTACTCTCTGACGGCAAGTGAGTTACCCTAGGCCCATATATGTACTCCCTGACCCCAAGTGAGTTACCCTAGCCCCTTTATATGTACTCTCTGACCGCAATTGCGTTATCCTAGTCCCATAGTAGTACTACCTGACCCCAAGTGAGTTATCCTAGCCCCTTTATATGTACTCTCTGACGGCAAGTGAGTTACCCTAGGCCCATATATGTTCTCCCTGACCCCAAGTGTGTTATCCTAGCCCATTTATATGTACTCTCTGACCGCAAGTGAGTTACCCTAGCCCCTTTATAAGTACTCCCTGACCCCAAGAATAGTTACCCTAGCCCTTTAATAAGTACACCCTGGCCCCAAGTGAGTTACCCTGGTCCCATATAAGTACTCACAGACACCAATTGAGTTATCCTAGGCACATATAAGTACTCCCTGACCCCAAGTGAGTTATCCTAGCCCCTTTATATGTACTCTCTGACGGCAAGTGAGTTACCCTAGGCCCATATAAGTACTCCCTGACCCCAAGTGAGTTATCCTAGCCCCTTTATATGTACTCTCTGACCGCAAGTGAGTTACCCTAGCCCCTTTATATGTACTCTCTGACCGCAAGTGCGTTATCCTAGTCCCATAGTAGTACTCCCTGACCCCAAGTGAGTTATCCTAGCCCCTTTATATGTACTCTCTGACGGCAAGTGAGTTACCCTAGGCCCATATAAGTACTCCCTGACCCCAAGTGAGTTATCCTAGCCCCTTTATATGTACTCTCTGACCGCAAGTGAGTTACCCTAGCCCCTTTATATGTACTCTCTGACCGCAAGTGCGTTATCCTAGTCCCATAGTAGTACTCCCTGACCCCAAGTGAGTTATCCTAGCCCCTTTATATGTACTCTCTGACGGCAAGTGAGTTACCCTAGGCCCATATAAGTACTCACTGACCCCAAATGAGTTATCCTAGCCCCATTATATGTACTCTCTGAACGCAAGTGAGTTATTCAAACCCCTTTATAAGTACTCCCTGATCCCAAGTGTGTTACCCTAGTCCCATAAAAGTACTCTCTGACCGCAAGTGAGTTATCCTAGCCCCATTATATGTACTCCCTGACCCCAAGTGAGTTATCCTAGCCCATTTATATGTACTCTCTGACCGCAATTGAGTTACCCTAGCCCCTTTATAAGTACTCCCTGACCCCAAGAATAGTTACCCTAGCCCTTTAATAAGTACACCCTGGCCCCAAGTGAGTTACCCTGGTCCCATATAAGTACTCACAGACACCAATTGAGTTATCCTAGGCACATATAAGTACTCCTTGAACCAAAGTGAGTTACCCAAGCCCCTTTATAAGTACTCCCTGACCCCAAGTGAGTTACCCTAGCCACTTTATAAGTACTCTCTGACAGCAAGTGAGTTATTCAAACCCCTTTATAAGTACTCCCTGACCCCAAGTGTGTTACCCTAGTCTCATATAAGTACTCCCTGAACCCAAGTGTGTTACCTTAGCCCCTTTATATGTACTCCCCAACCCCAAGTGAGTTATCCTAGCCCCTTTATATGTACTCACTGACCGCAAGTGAGTTACCCTAGTCCCATATATGTACTCCCTGACCCTATGTGAGTTACCCTAGCCCCTTTATAAGTACTCCCTGACCCCAAGTGTGTTACCCTAGTCTCATATAAGTACTCCCTGAACCCAAGTGTGTTACCTTAGCCCCTTTATATGTACTCCCCAACCCCAAGTGAGTTATCCTAGCCCATTTATATGTACTCCCAGACCCCAAGTGAGTTATCCTAGCCCCTTTATATGTACTCTCTGACGGCAAGTGAGTTACCCTAGTCCCATAGTAGTACTCCCTGACCCCAAGTGAGTTATCCTAGCCCATTTATATGTACCCTCTGACCGCAATTGAGTTACCCTAGCCCCTTTATAAGTACTCCCTGACCCCAAGAATAGTTACCCTAGCCCTTTAATAAGTACACCCTGGCCCCAAGTGAGTTACCCTGGTCCCATATAAGTACTCACAGACACCAATTGAGTTATCCTAGGCACATATAAGTACTCCTTGAATCAAAGTGAGTTACCCAAGCCCCTTTATAAGTACTCCCTGACCCCAAGTGAGTTACCCTAGCCACTTTATAAGTACTCTCTGACCGCAAGTGAGTTATTCAAACCCCTTTATAAGTACTCCCTGACCCCAAGTGTGTTACCCTAGTCTCATATAAGTACTCCCTGAACCCAAGTGTGTTACCTTAGCCTCTTTATATGTACTCCCCAACCCCAAGTGAGTTATCCTAGCCCCTTTATATGTACTCACTGACCGCAAGTGAGTTACCCTAGTCCCATATTTGTACTCCCTGACCCTATGTGAGTTACCCTAGCCCCTTTATAAGTACTCCCTGACCCCAAGTGTATTACCTTAGTCACATAAATGTACTCCCTGACTCCAAGTGATTTATCCTATACCCTTTATATGTATTCTCTGACCGCAAGTGAGTTATCCCAGCCCATTTATATGTACTCCCAGACCCCAAGTGAGTTACCCTAGTCCAATATAAGTACTCCTTTACCAAAAGTAAGTTACCCTAGCCCCTTTATAAGTACTCCCTGACACTAAGTGTGTTACCCTAGTTTCATATATGTATTCCTTGAACACAAGTGAGTTACCCTAGTCCCATAGAGGTACTCCCTGACCCCAAATGAGTCACCGTAGCACCTTTATAAGTACTCCCTGACCCCAAGTGATTTATCCTAGGCCCTTTATATGTACTCTCTGACCGCAAGTGAGTTACCCTAGTCCCATAGTAGTACTCCCTGACCCCAAGTGTGTTACCCTAGTCTCATATAAGTACCCCCTGAACCCATGTGTGTTACCTTAGCCCCTTTATATGTACTCTCCAACCCCAAGTGAGTTATCTTAGCCCCTTTATATGTACACTCTGACCGCAAGTGAGTTACCCTAGTCCCATATAAGAACTCCCTGTCCCTAAGTGAGTAGCCTAGTCCCAAATAAGTACTCCCTGACCCCAAGTGAGTTACCCTATCCCCTTTATAAGTACTCCCTGACCCCAAATGTGTTACCTTAGTCCCATAAATGTACTCCCTGACCCCAAGTGAGTTATCCTAGCCCCATTATATGTACTCTCTGACCGCAAGTGAGTTACCCTAGTCCCATATATGTACTCCCTGACCCCAAGTGAGTTATGCTAGCCCCTCTATAAGTACTCCCTGACACCAAGTGTGTTACCCTAGTCTCATATATATATTCCCCAACCCCAAATTAGTCACCGTAGCACCTTTATAAGTACTCCCTGACACCAAGTGAGTTATTCTAGGCCCTTTATATGTACTCTCTGACCGCAAATGAATTACCCTAGTCCCATATATGTACTCCCTGAACCCAAGTTAGTTCTCATAGCCCCTTTATATTTACTCTCTGACCGCAAGTTAGTTATTCAAACCCCTTTATAAGTACTCCCTGACCCCAAGTGTGTTACCCTAGTCTCATATAAGTACTCCCTGAACCCAAGTGTGTTACCTTAGCCCCTTTATATGTACTCCCCAACCCCAAGTGAGTTACCCTAGCCCCTTTATATGTACTCACTGACCCCAATTGAGTTACCCTAGTCCCATATATTTACTCCCAGACCCCAAGTAGTTACCGTAATCCCATAGAAGTACACCCTGACCCCAAGTGAGTTACCCTAGTCACATAGAAGTACTCCCTGACGCCCAAGTGAGTAACCCTAATCCCATAGAAGTACTCCCCGATCCCAAGTGAGTTACCATAGCCCCCTTATATGTACTCCCTGATCCCAAGTGAGTTACCCTAGTCCAATATAGGTACTCCTTGACCCAAAGTGAGTTACCCTAGCCCCTTTATATGTACTCCCTGACCCCAAGTGAGTTATCCTAGCCCCTTTATATGTACTCTCTGACGGCAAGTGAGTTACCCTAGGCCCATATAAGTACTCCCTGACACCAAGTGAGTTACCAAAGCCCCTTTATAAGTACTCACTGACCCCAAATGAGTTATCCTAGCCCCATTATATGTACTCTCTGAACGCAAGTGAGTTATTCAAACCCCATTATATGTTCTCCCTGACCCCAAGTGTGTTATCCTAGCCCATTTATATGTACTCTCTGACCGCAAGTGAGTTACCCTAGCCCCTTTATAAGTACTCCCTGACCCCAAGAATAGTTACCCTAGCCCTTTAATAAGTACACCCTGGCCCCAAGTGAGTTACCCTGGTCCCATATAAGTACTCACAGACACCAAGTGAGTTACCCTAGTCCCTAATAAGTACTCCTTGACCCAAAGTGAGTTACCCTAGCCCCTTTATAAATACTCCCTGACCCCAAGTGAGTTATCCTAGCCCCTTTATATGTACTCTCTGACCGCAAGTGAGTTACCCTAGCCCCTTTATATGTACTCTCTGACCGCAAGTGCGTTATCCTAGTCCCATAGTAGTACTCCCTGACCCCAAGTGAGTTATCCTAGCCCCTTTATATGTACTCTCTGACGGCAAGTGAGTTACCCTAGGCCCATATATGTACTCCCTGACCCCAAGTGAGTTACCCTAGCCCCTTTATATGTACTCTCTGACCGCAATTGCGTTATCCTAGTCCCATAGTAGTACTACCTGACCCCAAGTGAGTTATCCTAGCCCCTTTATATGTACTCTCTGACGGCAAGTGAGTTACCCTAGGCCCATATATGTTCTCCCTGACCCCAAGTGTGTTATCCTAGCCCATTTATATGTACTCTCTGACCGCAAGTGAGTTACCCTAGCCCCTTTATAAGTACTCCCTGACCCCAAGAATAGTTACCCTAGCCCTTTAATAAGTACACCCTGGCCCCAAGTGAGTTACCCTGGTCCCATATAAGTACTCACAGACACCAAGTGAGTTACCCTAGTCCCTAATAAGTACTCCCTGACCCCAAGTGAGTTATCCTAGCCCCTTTATATGTACTCTCTGACGGCAAGTGAGTTACCCTAGGCCCATATAAGTACTCCCTGACCCCAAGTGAGTTATCCTAGCCCCTTTATATGTACTCTCTGACCGCAAGTGAGTTACCCTAGCCCCTTTATATGTACTCTCTGACCGCAAGTGCGTTATCCTAGTCCCATAGTAGTACTCCCTGACCCCAAGTGAGTTATCCTAGCCCCTTTATATGTACTCTCTGACGGCAAGTGAGTTACCCTAGGCCCATATAAGTACTCCCTGACCCCAAGTGAGTTATCCTAGCCCCTTTATATGTACTCTCTGACCGCAAGTGAGTTACCCTAGCCCCTTTATATGTACTCTCTGACCGCAAGTGCGTTATCCTAGTCCCATAGTAGTACTCCCTGACCCCAAGTGAGTTATCCTAGCCCCTTTATATGTACTCTCTGACGGCAAGTGAGTTACCCTAGGCCCATATAAGTACTCACTGACCCCAAATGAGTTATCCTAGCCCCATTATATGTACTCTCTGAACGCAAGTGAGTTATTCAAACCCCTTTATAAGTACTCCCTGATCCCAAGTGTGTTACCCTAGTCCCATAAAAGTACTCTCTGACCGCAAGTGAGTTATCCTAGCCCCATTATATGTACTCCCTGACCCCAAGTGAGTTATCCTAGCCCATTTATATGTACTCTCTGACCGCAATTGAGTTACCCTAGCCCCTTTATAAGTACTCCCTGACCCCAAGAATAGTTACCCTAGCCCTTTAATAAGTACACCCTGGCCCCAAGTGAGTTACCCTGGTCCCATATAAGTACTCACAGACACCAATTGAGTTATCCTAGGCACATATAAGTACTCCTTGAACCAAAGTGAGTTACCCAAGCCCCTTTATAAGTACTCCCTGACCCCAAGTGAGTTACCCTAGCCACTTTATAAGTACTCTCTGACAGCAAGTGAGTTATTCAAACCCCTTTATAAGTACTCCCTGACCCCAAGTGTGTTACCCTAGTCTCATATAAGTACTCCCTGAACCCAAGTGTGTTACCTTAGCCCCTTTATATGTACTCCCCAACCCCAAGTGAGTTATCCTAGCCCCTTTATATGTACTCACTGACCGCAAGTGAGTTACCCTAGTCCCATATATGTACTCCCTGACCCTATGTGAGTTACCCTAGCCCCTTTATAAGTACTCCCTGACCCCAAGTGTGTTACCCTAGTCTCATATAAGTACTCCCTGAACCCAAGTGTGTTACCTTAGCCCCTTTATATGTACTCCCCAACCCCAAGTGAGTTATCCTAGCCCATTTATATGTACTCCCAGACCCCAAGTGAGTTATCCTAGCCCCTTTATATGTACTCTCTGACGGCAAGTGAGTTACCCTAGTCCCATAGTAGTACTCCCTGACCCCAAGTGAGTTATCCTAGCCCCTTTATATGTACTCTCTGACCGCAAGTGAGTTACCCTAGCCCCTTTATATGTACTCTCTGACCGCAAGTGCGTTATCCTAGTCCCATAGTAGTACTCCCTGACCCCAAGTGAGTTATCCTAGCCCCTTTATATGTACTCTCTGACGGAAAGTGAGTTACCCTAGTCCCATAGTAGTACTCCCTGACCCCAAGTGAGTTATCCTAGCCCATTTATATGTACCCTCTGACCGCAATTGAGTTACCCTAGCCCCTTTATAAGTACTCCCTGACCCCAAGAATAGTTACCCTAGCCCTTTAATAAGTACACCCTGGCCCCAAGTGAGTTACCCTGGTCCCATATAAGTACTCACAGACACCAATTGAGTTATCCTAGGCACATATAAGTACTCCTTGAATCAAAGTGAGTTACCCAAGCCCCTTTATAAGTACTCCCTGACCCCAAGTGAGTTACCCTAGCCACTTTATAAGTACTCTCTGACCGCAAGTGAGTTATTCAAACCCCTTTATAAGTACTCCCTGACCCCAAGTGTGTTACCCTAGTCTCATATAAGTACTCCCTGAACCCAAGTGTGTTACCTTAGCCCCTTTATATGTACTCCCCAACCCCAAGTGAGTTATCCTAGCCCCTTTATATGTACTCACTGACCGCAAGTGAGTTACCCTAGTCCCATATTTGTACTCCCTGACCCCAAGTGAGTTATCCTAGCCCCTTTATATGTACTCTCTGACGGCAAGTGAGTTACCCTAGGCCCATATAAGTACTCCCTGACCCCAAGTGAGTTATCCTAGCCCCTTTATATGTACTCTCTGACCGCAAGTGAGTTACCCTAGCCCCTTTATATGTACTCTCTGACCGCAAGTGCGTTATCCTAGTCCCATAGTAGTACTCCCTGACCCCAAGTGAGTTATCCTAGCCCCTTTATATGTACTCTCTGACGGCAAGTGAGTTACCCTAGGCCCATATAAGTACTCCCTGACCCCAAGTGAGTTATCCTAGCCCCTTTATATGTACTCTCTGACCGCAAGTGAGTTACCCTAGCCCCTTTATATGTACTCTCTGACCGCAAGTGCGTTATCCTAGTCCCATAGTAGTACTCCCTGACCCCAAGTGAGTTATCCTAGCCCCTTTATATGTACTCTCTGACGGCAAGTGAGTTACCCTAGGCCCATATAAGTACTCCCTGACCCCAAGTGAGTTATCCTAGCCCCTTTATATGTACTCTCTGACCGCAAGTGAGTTACCCTAGCCCCTTTATATATACTCTCTGACCGCAAGTGCGTTATCCTAGTCCCATAGTAGTACTCCCTGACCCCAAGTGAGTTATCCTAGCCCATTTATATGTACTCTCTGACGGCAAGTGAGTT
>NW_027117021.1:0-54080 GCF_024137725.1 Prorops nasuta | reverse complement strand
TACCCGATACCTATTATGAGTGCTATCTTGAGTAAACTAGTTCGGCACGGTATATTTCTGCCATAGATTTAAGTCAAGCATATTTTCAAATCCCGATGGCCGCGGAAAGCAAAGAAATCACTGCTTTTACGGTTCCGGGCAAAGGATTGTTCCATTTCTTAAGAATGCCATTTGGTTTAACCGGTGCCCCAGCTACCTTCCAGCGCCTACTTGATGAAGTAATAGGTGCAGAAATGGCCCCTCACGCATTTGCTTACTTAGACGATATAATAGTAGTTACGGAAACATTTGAGGAACACTTAGATTGGCTCCAGGGAGTATTCAAAAAAATCGTCGAAGCGGGACTACTGATAAACCCGGAAAAGAGTGAATTCTGCAAATCAAGTGTGCGCTACCTAGGATATAGAGTAAATGAAAATGGCTTACAAGCAGATCCTGAAAAAATTCTCCCTATATTAGACTATCCCCAACCTCGCAATGTTAAACAAGTTAGACGTTTCCTGGGCATGGCATCATGGTATCGCCAATTCATTCAAAATTTTGCTACTCTTACGGAACCCATCACTAGACTCTTAAAAAAGAAACAAAACTGGACATGGGGTGATGAGCAAGAACAAGCCTTTCAGAGAGTACAACAATTGTTGACTTCAGCACCTACGTTAGCCTGCCCAAATTTCAAGCTACCTTTCACAGTCCAAACTGACGCGAGTACTACTGGCATCGGTGCCGTATTGTCTCAGGAGGAGGAGGGTATAGAAAAGGTCATAGCTTACGCCAGCCGTACACTCACAATCCAAGAACGAAAATACTCCGTGACAGAACTAGAGTGTTTAGCAGTTATCTGGTCAATAAAAAAATTTAGAGGCTACCTAGACGGATACTCGTTTAAAGTTATTACCGATCATGCTAGCCTTCGTTGGCTACAAAATTTGAAAGACCCGACTGGTAGATTGGCTCGGTGGGCCTTAGAGCTTATGCAATATGATTTCGAGATTATTTATCGCCGAGATTCCCTTAACTGCGTACCGGATGCTTTGTCAAGAATGCACGAAAATTCTATACCCGATGATTCGCTACCTACGGATCACCTCCATACAACTCCCGATAATTATTGTACAATACTACAAGAGGAATCGGAAGACAAAAACGAGACGGAAGACAACTTGTTAGAATTATTAGAGCCGGTACAAACTCGAGCTCAAGCGAGAAAAGAAAAGAAAAGCTCTCTAATCATAGACCCATCCTCACCGAATACCGACACGCTCTCTCCGCAATATTCAATTACCGAAAAGGAAGCAAAAACAAATAACAAGAACGAAATCCTAGATTCAACTGCAACCGATTTTAACGACACCAGTGACGCGTGGTACACTCAACGACAGATAATTCTAAGAGAAACGCCAAATAAGCTACCTAACTATCGAATAGATAGAAATAAAATGTATTATTATCGTCCAAATTTAAATTATAAGACAGAAATTGATGATTTAGAGCCGTGGAAATTAGTAATCCCCAATAAAATGCGACACACGGTCTTAACCGAAGCTCACTCGCAACCTCAAGCTGGTCATTTGGGAATAGAAAAAACGTATCATCGGATTGTAGAACACTACTTTTGGCCGAGTATCTACCGAGATGTGGCTACCTTCGTAAACGAATGCGACACTTGCCAAAAGTGCAAAGTTCAACAGCTACCTCCAGCTGGACTGATGGGCCAACGAATTGTAGAGCTACCTTGGAATGTAGTAGCCGTCGATGTGATGGGCCCCTTTCACGAAGTAATCAAGGATTTACCTATATAGTGGTTTTTCAGGACCTTTTCTCAAAATGGATAGAATGTAGCGCGTTGCGTGCGGCTAATGGAGTAAAAATTCAAGAAAGCTTTAAAGAATTAATACTATTTCGGTGGGGAGCCCCTCGTGTTCTCTTATCCGATAATGGGACTGAATTTATAAATAAGGTAATACACAAATTATGCCGCGACTACCAAATTCAACACACGACAACCCCTCCTTACCACCAGTGATGATAGAAAGCGGGTATTCGTTCCCGCCACTATGCAACCATAGGCTCACTACGACTCCCAAAGCCTTCTGGAAATTCTGGCATGCGTGAGACATCCCCACTCGTGCCCCTTCTCGCTGATCACATATACCATCACAGCGATGCATACGTGTCTCGGCTTCCGTCGCTTGACTTCGGCAAGCTTCGTTGAACGTAAGTACGAAAGAGAGCGGTATACTTTCATCGGACCTCTCTTTCTCGCGCTCGATCTTCGTTCGTTTAGCCAACGAGCAAAGCCGTGCTAGCCGAAGCAAATTAAGAAATGTCTTTTCTGGCAGCTATGATAAAAAAGCTGGCCATGTTAAATGAATATTAAAATAATATTTATAAGCAGCCATTAACTTATTAGATTTTATAATAAATAAGGAAATGCGATGATTAAACGTAACATTGATCAATTTTGTTGAAACTGATGTTACGTATTATTGTTAAAAATATTTCATTTTCTTAATTTATTATTTAATCTAGTATTAATGGTAATAAAAAAAAATCATTATGAAAACAAAATTTTAAAAAATTGCACGACTCTTCGGGAATAGAACCCGAGCCCGCGATAACAGCAGGCAGTCACCTCACCATCTACGCTATGGCACTTATTTGGCAGCTTAGAAGCAAAATCATAAGTCGCTTATTAAAGCGATGGAACCTTTCTCTATTAAGTTTAATTTCCAAAAGAAAGTATTAATTATAATCTTAAATTGATTTACTTCGTATGTCTTTTCATAATAAAACAAAATATTTTTTTTGCATATTTCTAAACATTAATGACTTTAACAGCTGTAGCTTCAAAAAGTGACTCTAACATTGCGGAGAACATTTTTGAAAGCTGCAGAATTAAAAATAAGTAACCTAAGAATCGTATTTGGTATTTAATATGTCATTCCTATTGTAATCTATTTAATTTAAAATACCTCATAAATAGAAAAACGATTAATCGTTCTTAACAAGTAAAAGCACGTGGATGACAGAGATTAAGTCGATATTAATAATAGATAATATATGAAAATAAATAAATAAATTGTGATCGATTTTTTACATTTTCAAATAATAGTATCGCATAATTAAAAGTGTTAGTGCAAAAGTGGATAAGCTAGTCTAATGGATCGATATCGCAATTTTGGCAAGTCATCGAATAGTTCCTCCCGATCTTTTTCCTTTAATTTGTACAATTTCTGAGAAATAAGCATCGTTTGCTAATTTTGATTTTCTCCTTCCGTACGAACATTAAGGTACGGGTACACGGCGCGTGAAGTGCCTTTTTAAGCCGGAAAAATTGCTTTTATCGAAAAAAGTTGTTTAGACATCGTAGAAAGTAGACATTTAGGGCTACACGTAGATATGCTTATTTCTCAGAAATTGTAAAATTAACGGAGAAAGATCGGGAGGAACTATTCGATGATTTGCCAAAATTGCGATATCGATTCTTTAGACTAGCTCATCCACTTTTGCACTACCTCTTTTAATTATGCGACACTATTATTTGAAAATGCAGAAAATCGATCACAATTGATTTATTTATTTGTTTATTTTCATATATTATCTATTATAAATATCGACTTAATCTCTGTCAGCCACGTGCTTTTACTTATTAAGAACGATTAATCGTTTTTCTATTTATGAGGTATATTAAATTAAATAGATTGCAAAAGGAATGACATATTAAATACCCAATACGGTTCTTGGGTTACTTATTTTTAATTCTGCAGCTTTCAAAAATGTTCTCCGCAATGTTAGAGTCACTTTTTGAAGCTACAGCTGTTAAAGTCATTAATGTTTAGAAATATGCAAAAAAAATATTTTGTTTTATTATGAAAAGACATACGAAGTAAATCAATTTAAGATTATAATTAATACTTTCTTTTGGAAATTAAACTTAATAGAGAAAGGTTCCATCGCTTTAATAAGCGACTTACGATTTTGCTTCTAAGCTGCCAAATAAGTGTCATAGCGTAGATGGTAAGGCGACTGCTTGCTGTTATCGCGGGCTCGGGTTCGATTCCCGAAGAGTCGTGCAATTTTTTAAATTTTGTTTTCATAATGATTTTTTTTTATTACCATTAATCTACTAGATTAAATAATAAATTTAGAAAAGGAAATATTTTTAACAATAATACGTAACATCAGTTTCAACAAAATTGATCAATGTTACGTTTAATCATCGCATTTCCTTATTTATTATAAAATCTAATAAGTTAATGGCTGCTTATAAATATTATTTTAATATTCATTTAACGTGGCCAGCTTTTTTATCATAGCTGCCAGAAAAGACATTTCTTAATTTGCTTCGGCTAGCACGGCTTTGCTCGTTGGTTAAACGAACGAAGATCGAGCGCGAGAAAGAGAGGTCCGATGAAAGTATACCGCTCTCTTTCGTACTTACGTTCAACGAAGCTTGCCGAAGTCAAGCGACGGAAGCCGAGACACGTATGCATCGCTGTGATGGTATATGTGATCAGCGAGAAGGGGCACGAGTGGGGATGTCTCACGCATGCCAGAATTTCCAGAAGGCTTTGGGAGTCGTAGTGAGCCTATGGTTGCATAGTGGGGGGAACGAATACCCGCTTTCTATCATCACTGCTTACCACCCGCAATCAAATCCAGTTGAACGAGTTAATAGAGTACTCAAAACAATGATTGTATCATTTTTACGGGAAAATCAAAAGGAATGGGATTTACATTTATCAGAATTTCGTTTTGCATTTAACACCGCATACCACTCGACAGTAGAAACCACCCCCGCTTTCTTGAATTTAGGACGAAATCCCTCTCCCGTTGGTTGCCTTCGTTACCTTCATGCTAGTTCATCAAAAGAATACCATTCAGTTAGTAGAAACTGGCCAGAGAGAGTGCGACATCTTCGCGACTTTCAAGAACGTATCGACTCTCAGGTAGAAAAAGCGCACAATAGACAAGCGCGCCACTATAATGTAAACAAACGTAACGTGACGCTCTCCGTAGGTGACTTAGTGCTTTCCCGTACGCGTCAACTCTCGTCGGCCGACAGGAATATCTCCGCGAAATTATGCCCCAAGTTTCACGGCTCATTTAAGGTTATAAAAGTTCTCTCTCCGGTGGTTTACTCGGTTAGTTCTCTTGATGATAAAAAGGTTTTTAAAGTACACATTAGTGATATCAAATTATATAACTGTGTTAATTCTCCTGTCCTTTTAGATCCGAGTCCATAAGTTTTCTTCGCGTTCCCTAAATCCTGTAAACATGGCACATACCAGTAATGCATACATACTAAATCCTCTACGAGTTTTTCTATCAGATATTAACGATTTAATAAAAGAAACCGGCCTTAAAGAAGCCTTAGAGGACACAATTCAGCGTTACAAAGACGCTCAAGCTGTAGGTCACTTCGTGCAGAGGGAAATGGTCTGTAGCAATGATATGACCAGTCAGACGGATATAATATTAACCACGGAAAAAGGTACTATGACAGAGGTAGCGACGAGAGAGATAGCTACGATGACGAAGATAACAACAAGAGAAATAACTACGCAGACAGATGCGGTAAATACGGTGCCGATTACTATGCCGCTCACGTTTGACATTTACACACAAACGGAACCAGAAAAACAGTCGCATACACCAAAAAAAGTGAGTGAACAGGGAACACAAACAGACCCGTTCTGGGTCCAAGTAAGCTCCAGTGTCAATGAGTCTCAGCAAACTCCCTCACTTAATCCGGCCACCGAAGCAACACCGATGGATGAACGAAGACGCATTTCTTCCAGGCCCATAGCAGAAAAACCAAAGGAGATACCGATAACAAACCGACCAGAGGAAGTAGGAAGGTCCCAGATAGCGCAAAATAGACCTTCACGTCCACAGAGAGCACAGACTAGCCTACGCGGACCCCAATGCCACAATTGCCTGCACTTAGGCCATGCGTACTGGGATTGTGAGCAACCCAAATATGTGTTCTGCTATCGTTGCGGTAGGCCTAATACAACCATTAAAGATTGTCCGAATTGCGACGAAGAGTGGAGAGCAGAAGGCCCGGAAGGCGTACGTGAAGCCAGAAGGTTAAGATTCGACATCACGCGTCATTAAAAGCTCCTTTATATTATTATTATTTATTTTTATTTTTTTCCTTTCTTCTTTCACGCTACCTATCGACGCCCCCTATTTCTCTTCTCCTCAATACTTGTAACCAACTTTTTCTAATAATCGAAACGATAAATGTCACACTGCTCAGTTAGTTTTCCTTTTTTTTATTATTTTTTTTGGTTTTATTTTCATTAGCTCTCTGAAACCAAGTTTTCACATGAATTACACATATTCAGTTAAGTTAAAGATAGCGCCTTCCTTTTTTTTGTTTTGTTATTGTTGTTCTCTCTTCAGATAAGAGTTGTATACTATCTTTATTTCAATTTCATTGTTGGTTACCTATTGCGAAGAATGAGTATGGTCCGAGTAGCGACATTCATATATTTTTTTTTATAATCTAGATACTGTTAATTCCATAACTATCTATTCGTTATGCTCATTATCTATAATGAGCCTGATCTTTGTATGTAATAGAGTGTTGTGGTTCTATCGCTGATTCACGACAAACTCGAAATTCTTTTGTATAATAAAGTTTATTGACGTTTGATTTACAATGTTTCTTCTTTATACAAATTGATAACCAGAGCCATGAGCTAGATAATTATAGTTTTAAGAGACAAAGGATTGCCTGGATAAGTTTAAGAGATAAGAGGACTGAAGGTCCTAGGAGACTCGACTTGTTCCTTCTGGCTTTTGACTCGAACTGATTTTTGGGGCTGCACGTTTGGGGCTCCTACCCTCAAAGTGCAGCGTCAAACATTACCTTATATGGTAACATTTGCGGGTCCCAATGGTCAAATGCGTCATTGTTCTAGAACATTCGACTGCCGTCGAAGTGCATTTTGCCACGTGTCGGGACTTAGCCTTGGCGACTGTGTGAACGAGCTGCGTCTGGCGCTTCGTATTACATTTAGGAATTTGTCGCTTTTAGGAGTATCTCTCCTTTACAATGAGGCTATTGATATTTTAATATAATCATGATAGATTTAGAGTTATTAATTATATCTTTAAATGATAATAATATTAATAATATTAATTATATAATGCTTATTGTAGCAATGAGTTATGTATGTTTATTCTATGTACATAACACCCCTCCCCCCCTGGAAAAAGAGGGTGGGTGGTTAATAATCGGGGTTGTATTGAAGGTTTACTGCTTGCTCAGGTGTGACGATGATCATGTGCGTCGGGGCAGCGTCGTCCGTTGCTGGGGCGGCGGCGTCATCTGTTACGATGGCATTGGATGGCAATGCCTGTATTGACCTGAGTCTTGGCTTAGGTTTTGGTCTTCTGTGAAGATATCGCCAGATTATGTAAATGGTTAATCCTATGATGATTAACGTTGTAGTAGAATATGAGATGGCCATATGTTGATAGGTGTGGTGTTGTCCTAGGTCTTCGTTTTGTACATCCTTTTTCAGCTGTTTTAACTGGATGCTGAGCGTGTTGAGGTCGTTGACCTTGTTCAGGATGTTATGCAGCCTGGGAATTTTGGTTGTGTTGATTGCTGCTACGTAGTTTTCAGGATCTATGGCTCTCAAAGAGAAATTATAGTGCGGGATATAGTGTTTATGTTTGTTGGGCTTGGAGGTTTGTACGGGTTCCAAAACAAAATCAGTAGCTGTTAGGATACAATTTTTATATAAATTAATTACTCCGGAGCCCATTAATTCTATATTATAAGTAGGTTTTTGTTTGCAGATTACTTCTACAATTTCTAATTGCGGTGTGGAGTATATCCACGAGGCTTGGTTTTTCATGGGAATTAGCATCGGTTGCACTAAATGTATAAGTTTATGCTCGCACGTATTTATATCTATGTATTTTAAGTATAATGCAATTTCGCATGGATTGATTGTCTTTATTTTGTTGGATGGTTTATCCGTTGGACAGAAATAATTATCTTTTATCGTATAACATGTTTGTAGTTCGTCTTCAGTATACTCTGTATAGTGCTCAGCAATGCTGTCTATTGCTATGTATTCCTGTCTTAAATCTATTATGGAGTGTAATGTTGTAGAATTCTGAATAGGGATTGGAATTGGATATATTTGCAAGAGATCGAATTCTTTGGGCGTTATTAGAGGTACGTGAAATACTACAATTAGTTTGTTGGTTTTGGTATAAATTGTGGGTTTCATTAGTTTTGAAATTAAATGTATATTTAGTGTTTCTAATGGAAAAGGGAATTGCGTGCCAGGAGGGATGTGAGGGATCGCATCTTTAAGGTATTCGAGAATTTTTGTATATCGAATAATTTTTGGATTTATTACTCCTTGGCTCGCCTGTATTACGAAATTTAGTAAGTGTTCCGTGTCTATCATTAATTCTTCGGATGTAAGATTAATGTTATATAGAGCTTCTCGTTCGTCCGCTTGGGCTTCTAGATCACGTGCTGATTTCATCAGCATTTTTTCGTTCGCATCTATTTTTTGTATCGTGTTATTATAAATTTCTATAGTTTGGTCGATAATTTGAATTTGTTTTAGGAGTGCTAATTTGTTGGTTTCTACTGTTTGATCTATGCTTTGTAGATGTTTATTTATTTCTTCTTCATCGTTACTGTCCATTATTCCGAATAAAATTTTTCCGATTGATCCTACTCCGTTTGCTAGTCCTCGTTTGCTTCTCTCTTGGTGTAATGTTATTTCATCTATTTCGTCTAGGTTCTTTTCGGCTGTCTCTAGCTTGTAGACGGTATCAATAACGGGGTGTTTACAGATTTTTCTTCCTTCTTGTTTGTAGCAAAGGGTTTGATCATATAGGAATTTGTCTAGTTGCGCGAGTCTTTGGCGATATTCTACTATGTCGGTGATTATCACTAATTTCCATTTTTCTTTATAAAAATTGACTGTGCCGAATTTTTCATAAAATAGTCCCGGTTGACCTTTGATGGGAATGTTTTGGACTTGCTGGGAGCTTCCGTGGATCGTTATGACCATAAGGGTCAGCATGCACCTATAATAAAGGGCAAGTGTGGTTAATTGTGGAGTTTTAATGTGAAAAAATTTTAACAAGTTTTATTTTATACTGGGAGTTATTTTAGTCGGTCGCGAAGGTGCGTCTGGTTCGTAGACATTGGGTCAGCGTTTTTGCGTGAATTTGCGCGAAGTGGGGAATGGACTATATATTAGTGGTTTCCGTACGGGGAATTTCATTTCTATTCTCAAAGTTTCGGAAACCGACAGTGACATGGCTGTACAAATTTACAAGCGAAAGGATATGTATGACCGAGGGGTGATTGACGGCCAGGGGCGTCGCCTTTTCTTAAGGCTGGATAATGGTGAGTGTCTCTCTCTTTTTTTTGTTTTAGTTTTTGTTTCTACTTAATTTTAATTTCGTTGTTTCTATCCCTTTTCTTTTGTTTATTTAGTCATAATTTTCAACGTGGGTGCGGTGCAGTTCCGGAGGATGTGCCGGAAATCGGACCGCATCCAGATGCATCACGAGTGGGATTATGACTGCCTGGAGGATAGCTTCTGGGTCGTCTTCGACCTGTTTGGGATAAGGTGGCTCCAGTACACCGGGGTGGAGCCCTACCGTGGTTGGGGGTATCCCAACCAGCAGGTTGAAGGGTGGACGGGTCCGCCGTTGGAGGAGAAGGACGTCCTCCGTTACCACGGTTTAATTTAGTTTTTTAAAAAAAAAAATTTTGTATTCAAAATAAAATAAATGTTTATATATTTAAAAAACAAATTGTTGTAAGAATTGTGAGTGGAGGCGTGGTGATTCTTTTTGGTTTTGAATAAATTCCAATTTATTTAAAATGTGTTCGTTTAATTTTTATTTCTAGTACCTTTTCTCGCTAGTTAGGTTAAAAGATAGGTAAAGTGAAAAGGAAGGAGAGTAGAAAAATTAATAATAGTAATAATATGAAAGGGGAAAAATTATAAAAATACCGTAGAAATGAGAATTATATACATATAAATATATATATTTTTTTTTTTTTTTTTTTTTGCTTGAAGGAATTAAGTTTAGATTTGTAATTATAATAAAAAGTATTTTAGGGTTGATTATTCATAAAAATTATTATTATGGTTAGATAATTCTAGTGGTAGTAGCATATAGAATTGATTTTAATTTTAATAGTAATTATAAGAGTAAATTGTAGTAGGATATTGATTAGGGTGATGGGAAAAGGAGGTGAAAGAGGATGGTATGTGTGGGTGGTTGAGTCGGTAACTACACGTGATACGGCTTTAGCCTATTGACGTGGGTTACGATTTTCTTTTTACCTACTGCTAACTCATAATTTAACTCGCTTAGTTTTGCGGTTATGGTATAAGGACCGTCGTATAGGGGTTCCAATTTCTTCGGTCTTCCAGCGCGAATCATTTCTCGCTTTAACAATACTTGGTCTCCTACTTCGTAATTTGATTCTTGTGTATTGTGATCGTAATAGATCTTCGATTTTTCCTTTTCCCATATTAATTGGTCTTTCATTATGTTACCCGTTGAGCGAATTCTTTCGCGGAGCTCGTTATAGTAATCTTCAAATGTATACGTAGGTTGCGGCGGATATTTGAGCGTGGTCGGTAATTCAACCTCGCGTCCGAATAGCAGTGAAAAAGGCGTTCGGCCTGTAGCTGTGTGTGGCGTAGTGTTATAGGTGAACATGGCGTAGGGTAACCATTCGTCCCAGTTATCTAAATCTTCGTTGACAAAGTTTTTTAAGTACGACGCCAATGTTCGGTGCGACCGTTCTAGCGCACCATTTGACTGTGGGTGGTATGCCGTGGTCTGTATTTTGTCAATTTTTAATAGCTTACAGACGTCCTTAAATAGGTTACTTAGAAAGTTAGTACCCTGGTCAGTTAGAACCTTTTGGGGTAACCCGTAAGAAAAAATGATCCTTTCAACGAATAGTCGTGCCACAGTAGAGGCTGACTGGTCTTGAATTGGTAAGGCTATGCTGTATCTTGTAAAAAGGTCTTGGAAGGTCAAGGCGTACTTGTTTCCTTGTTGGGTCGCAGGGTATGGTCCTATTACGACCTTTTCGAAGGGTTCTACTGGCGTGTCTGTTATCTGCATTGGTGCACGTTTCACGTTGCCTGTTTTATTGCGCTGGCACTTGTCACATTTTTTTATGTATTCTTCGATGTCCTTTTTCATATTTGGCCATACATGTTTAATTTTAATTCTTTGCAGGGTTCTATTTACGCCTTCATGTCCTCCGAATGGAGTATCGTGATACTCGTAAAGGATTTGATTTATCATTGTGGGAGTATAGGTCGATGATTTCTCATCAGCTGTTTCTTCCTCGGCGTCGGAGTTAGCTGAGGTTGCATCTTCGTTTGAGTCGGTTGGCCTTGGGGCGGCTTGCCGTGCTCTGGAGCGCGTGGTCACGTATATACGACTTAGCACATCTGCGTTTGTATTCTGAGTACCTGGTTTGTATCTAATTTCGTAATCGTACTCGGCTAACTTTAATCTCCAACGCATCAATCTGGAGCCTGGGTTTTCTACATTGAAAAGCCAAGTAAGTGGTTGATGATCGGTGATGATGGTAAATCTAGTACCATATAAGTAAGGTCGAAAATTTTGTACAGCCCAAACTATAGCTGCTAATTCTTTTTCCGTGGTGCTGTAGTTTACTTCGGCCTTGTTAAGCGTTCTGCTGGCGTAAGCAACGGGGAGGTCTTTGCCTACCTCGCCTTGCGATAACACGGCTCCTATTGCTTTATTGGAGGCGTCCGTGGTCAGAATGAAAGGAAGATGAAAGTCTGGATACTGTAAAAGTGGTGCAGTAGTCAATCTTTCCTTTAGATTTTCAAATGGTGATTGTTCTAGGGAGGTCCAGTTGAACTTCACTCCTTTCTTTAATAGGTTCGTCATGGGTTTCGACAGGTCAGCAAAATGGTCAATGTACCTTCGGTAATAGCCTGCTAGGCCTAAAAAGGATTGTACGTCCTTTACGCTCTTGGGTGCTGGAAAATTTTTTACAGCTTCTATTTTAGTTGGGTCTGGAGAGATGCCTTTGTCCGTAATTATATGACCCAGCTAACAAGTTTCCTTGCGAAGGAAACGGCATTTTTCCGGTTGCAGCTTTAGAGTATTTTCACGCAGTCGAATGAACACTTGTTTCAGTCTTTTGTTGTGCTCTATTAGAGTAGGGGCGTGAATTACTATGTCGTCAAGGTAAACGAAACATTGGATCCCTTGGAGTCCAGATAATACGGTGTTCATTAAACGTTGAAACGTAGCTGGCGCGTTTTTCAAGCCAAAGGGCATGCGGTTGTATTCGTAGTGCCCTAGGGGTGTGGAGAAGGCTGTTTTTTCCTTGTCTTCTTCAGCCATGCCTATCTGGTGAAATCCAGAGGCTAGGTCAAGGGTGGTGAAATATTTCGAGTGGCCTAGTTGGTCCAATATTTCGGTGATGTTTGGCAATGTATAGGCATCACCTATAGTAGCTTCGTTTAGCTTGCGAAAATCTACGACGATGCGCATTTTTATATTTCCTTGTACATCGGGTTTCTTGGGTACCACGAGCAGTGGCGCGTTCCACTGGCTTCGGCTCGGCCGTACTATTCCGTCAGCTTCTAGCTGAGAAATTTGTTTATCAATTTCTTGTTTATGCTTTTCAGGTAACCTATAGGGTTTTTTAAAGATAGGTTTGGTATTTTCTACCAAAGTAATGGTATGTTTTACCGCTTCAGTGGTGAGGAGTTTGTCACCTTCTAAGTGAAATATATCATTGTATTCCTCACAGAGTTCTGTTAGAGTGCGCAATTCTTCCTGATTTAAATGATTTAGTTCTAATTGAGACTTTAACCGGGCGAGTCGATCGCTGGCGCAGTTATTGACAGCGTATACGGTTATGGGTACAGAGGGGTCGTCGCCCTGAGTCGGTGGACTCGGAATATCTTCTAACACAACTGTAGGCAAGGGTATCTCTAGTTCTTTCTCCGTGATGTTCAAAATGCTGACGCAGCAGGTAGAGTTGGTTGGCCTAGTGGCACAGTTACCTATATACACTCCAGGTAGTATTTGGTGTCCGTTTACAATGCCGTCTTGTTTACTATCTGTTAACGCGGCTACTAGTGTTTGGGATCTCGGTTTTAGTGATACCGTGCGTGATACTACTTGTTTCATTGGCCAGGTGTGTCCCAGCATCGTCAAGGACACATCCTTTTCATAATGGAAACTGTTTCTTTTCCAGAAATCCATACCGATTAGTCCGTCGGCTATTAGCGAAAAGGTGTCTGGTACTATTTGAAATTTATGGGTTATAGTGTATTTTCCGACTTTTACGTGTAGGTAAACTGATCCAAGCGTCTTTACAGGTGTTCCACTTATTCCTGTTAGCGTAATCGGGGTTTTGTCAGCTATCGTTTCCTTGCGCAGGACTTTTATTTTAATTATGGAGACATCGGCTCCAGTATCGAAGAGTAAGGTTGCTGGTCGTATGAATTCAGCGGCTTGTACTTCGATCAGATTTTTTATGGGAGTACATAATACCATATTAGCGGTTAGATTTCCTACAGGTGTTGGTCGATTCAAGTTTTCATTAACTGGCTGCTCTGAATTATTGGCATTCTGTTGAGCTTCTCTTTCTCGCTTTGCTTTTAGGGTGCGGCACTCTTGGACAGTGTGTCCTGGTTTTTTACAATAATTGCAAGAGGTGGATACTTTGTTAACAGAAGATGAGTGACTCTGAGTCCGTTTTGCGTTGCTAAGTCTCGCGTAACATTTTTCGGCTACATGTCCTTTCCTATCGCAGCGTTTGCAATGGAGGTGCGAATTATTCCGTTGTCCGGAGGATCGTTGTTGTCCTTGGTGATCGCGTCTGCCATGGGTCGAGCCCTGTTGAGTTCTGTACTCTTCGTCGGAGCGAGTCAAGGATTCGCGATCGATTGCGATAGCAATTGATTCTCTGAAAGTTGCGCTCTCGCATGATGCTACCATAACTTGGAGTTTAAAATTCAATCCTTTTATGAATTGATGCTTCGCTTGTTGCGTTAACAATTCTTCTATGGCTTCGTTTTTAGCCGGATCATTTGCTGGCGTGATGCATCTTTCTTTCAAACCTGATAATATATCTTCTAGTCGGGAAGCATAGGATCGCACCGATTCATCTTTTCCTTGTCGGCATCGATTTAAACTATTTTGGAGGGTCGCGGTAGACCGTCGGGGTTTGAACGCTTCTTCTAATTCTCGTATTAGTTGTTCGATGTTTTCGATTACTTTGTGCTTAGTTTCAGTATAAGCTTTGCCTCTTAGTATTGTGAATCTAACCTGCCGTAGAAATTCGTCTCTATCTAACGGGTGTAGATTTTGATTTGCCATAACTATAGAATTCACAAACGGTTCTAGCTCGTCTGGGTCTCCTTTGTATTTTGGGATTCTTCCGAGAGTTACATGTAGGGAAGCATATCCGTGGTGAGGTTCTTCTTCTTTCTCATCGTCTAGATCTGGCACGTATCGAGGTCTTTCGCAGGGAGTCACATACGATGTTCTTTGTGCCGGTCTTGCCGTGGAGGTCCTCGCGGGGAACCTATTAAAATTTTGGCGTAGCCTGGAGAGTTCGTCTCTCAGTCTCGCGTTTTCTTCTTCAATTGCGCTTATTTCGCGGGGCCTTATGCTGTTGTGTAATCTTCTAATTTCAGCATCTATGGCGCTAGGAGGTATGCTTTCGTCAAGAGGAATCGTGTTTGTTGGTGCGTCTTCTATTCTGACAGGCGGACGTTCCGCGGTGTAACTATGATCTAATTCTGGGGCGTCGTTATTCGCGTTGCCACGGTGAGCCATAGTTAGTCTATTCCGTCTTCGCGTATTTACGTTTCGAAATGGGGTTCCCTCGTCGGTTTCCCTAAGAATACGCAAAGTTCTATTCCCTAATTGAGAGATGCAACTGTCTATCTCTCGGGAGATTGAAACACGATTTGGTCGAGGTACACTATGTGTCGCGGGAGTTAAGCTGGGTTCAGATTGAGTTCGGTCTAAATTATCGGGATTACGGTACATGGAAAAAATTTAGTACTACGAACGCTATGGGCTCGCGGTTACAATGTTCACAAATAAAATTGCTACTGATATGATTGGTACCGTACTCACCAAAAGCTCATTTTCACTGGTTGGCTGGCTGCAAGTTCTGCTGGTTTCCAGTCGTTGATTTCTTGTAGTCGTGAGGTAGTATGCGGGGTGAACCCCGAAGTTGTGGGTTTGTCGCTCCGTTGCTGAGAAAGGCGAAGTTGGCGGATGTCTCGTTGAGTATCGATGATCATCCACGTCGGGTCGTCCTTGTAGAGGTTGGTCGATCGGAAAAATAAATTTTCCTGATTTTCCTTGGGATGAAGATTTATGTAGGTTTGATCTTCACCAGTCAACGGATCCCACCGCTGCCACCAGTTTGTTGTGGTTCTATCGCTGTTTCACGACAAACTCGAAATTCTTTTGTATAATAAAGTTTATTGACGTTTGATTTACAATGTTTCTTCTTTATACAAATTGATAACCAGAGCCATGAGCTAGATAATTATAGTTTTAAGAGACAAAGGATTGCCTGGATAAGTTTAAGAGATAAGAGGACTGAAGGTCCTAGGAGACTCGACTTGTTCCTTCTGGCTTTTGACTCGAACTGATTTTTGGGGCTGCACGTTTGGGGCTCCTACCCTCAAAGTGCAGCGTCAAACATTACCTTATATGGTAACATTTGCGGGTCCCAATGGTCAAATGCGTCATTGTTCTAGAACATTCGACTGCCGTCGAAGTGCATTTTGCCACGTGTCGGGACTTAGCCTTGGCGACTGTGTGAACGAGCTGCGTCTGGCGCTTCGTATTACATTTAGGAATTTGTCGCTTTTAGGAGTATCTCTCCTTTACAATGAGGCTATTGATATTTTAATATAATCATGATAGATTTAGAGTTATTAATTATATCTTTAAATGATAATAATATTAATAATATTAATTATATAATGCTTATTGTAGCAATGAGTTATGTATGTTTATTCTATGTACATAACAAGAGATAGAAATCCATAATAAACCTCCATTTGTCTTCATATATATCTTTTCTTTTGTTTTATTCCTATCCTGAAAAGGTCTTACCTACTACCTGGCTGTAATAATATAATTGGAAGGTTCGTACTCTACAAATGTTTCTTTTATTGTATAGAATGTAAATTATTTATATGCCGAGTTGAGAATTGAGCTCTAAGCGATCTCGTCTCTTTGGAGAGGGGCTGTTGTGACGCTATCTGCCCTTAAACTGGCTGATTGGCGTCTCAAACTCCCGAATAGCTCCCTTTATTAATCGTTTTCTTTTATATCGACTAGTAAGGACTGAATATCGCTCCTTCAACATGTAGAGATCCAAAGTCAACTCTATTTTGGTCGGTCACTTATTTTAATAATTTCAAATTCAAGTTAGCAGAGAAATTGGCCATCAGGAGAACATTATCTTCAGTATGAACTCCCTTTTATTTGTGAGCTTCGGTTGTTGAGAGGGAGCTTGCGTAGAAGTCGTCTTTGGACCAAGATATCATGGAAGAAGAAAACTATCATGGTCTACGGATCATACCGAATATTCCCTGCGGATAATTGGTATGCTAACTATTGGAAACAAGCTATCTATTTGTATAAATGGATGAAGTAGTATAGAGAATCAGCTGACGTACTGGAGAGGCCCTTTCGATATATTATCGGATAATTGGACTACGTGGCCTGGAGCCACTCTCTAGGCAATTTTATCTATGCAAGGAAACGTCTTGATAAGTTGCCGAAACGCTCTCTAATTCTCTAGAAAATTCCTGGGACATATTAAAGACCGCCGCTACCTTTCGTCATTATTGACTTGAGTTGAGCGTAGCTCACAGATGCCACTTCCGTGTTGCGGGAGGTAAACAAGTTCGGACAAGAGAACAACAAAGGATCTGTAGACCTGAATTAACGAATTCAAGGTAATCGGAAGGATTCGGATGTATTCGTATACCTATCGACGATTTGTGGAAAAGACACACATTACTCGTTCACTTTGGATTGAACTGTGGAAGGAGCGACACGTGTAGTGATAACGACTTCGGTGAGTCTCTCTCTCTCTCAATCTCGGCGACCTTTCATAATTAAATTTGTATAAAGAATCCTAGAGCAAATTGGTGATATAGGAGAAGTTGTGTGTCAGGGTTAGCTATTTTCGTATTATTCGCGTAATAATTGGCGAGGACGCCTGTATTAATTGAATTAATTATCGTGGCAAGGTTGCCGTCCTAAGTTTTCTTGCGAGTCGTTTGACAAAGCTGTCTTTATCGTCATCGCTTTCTTTATGATATTTGTGATTATGTATAGTTGCTATCTCCACGTATTCTCTCCTGATCATCATTAGTTCTCTTGTGGTTATTCTCTGCTGACTCGACGAAAACTATAGGCATTCAATAAACAGTTTCCTTTTGAATTTATAAGTAACTTCATTTCCATATTTATTTCTCCGGCCAAAATATATTGTTTTATATCGCATCATTTGGATTATATCTTTATACTTTGTAGAATCCGTTAATTATTTAATTTTGGTAATAAATCCTGACTATTTATACTTATTATAACTCTAACGCTCTCTAGTTCATTGTATCTTTTTCTTAATTTCTCTAACTATCTCCCGAGTCTTATCCACCCCCTCTACCTTCATATTTGAGGACTGAGCTACCGTTTCCGACCATTTCACTATCCTTAAGTTAAGTTTTCTTAAAGTTCTGAATCTTGTGGCATAGACGGCCTGGCGCCCAACAATATTCGCGATCTGGTCATCTATTAAGTGATATAGGTTAAATTTATCTGTTATTAGTACTTAAAGATAGTGGCGAGGTAGCCGAATTCCTCTCTATCGCTCGCGGCAGGAGATTTCGCGTTACATGCGTTAAGACTGGATGAAACCGAGTTAAGGCTGAATGATTTTCAAGTGACATTGAGTAATTTCATGCAGAAACATGCTGAAGATAATGCATATTTAAAGAAATATGCATCAACTTTCATGGAGAATCAGACTAAAGAGGATGCTGAATCAAAGAAACATATAATGAAGATAATGCGAAATTAAAAAAAAAGTGCTATTTTTCATGGGGAGAATCATGCTAAAGAGAATTCTTCTTGAAATAATTCGACAAAGAGTTTTATTAGGAAAAAGAAACTTTTACTACCATCAGTGCTCGTTGTACCCTTGTAAACCCAACACATACCTGAAGAGTTATGGATAGTGAAGAAAAGAAAAAATTGGTCGAAGAACTGCATTGACCTGCAAGACGGAATTTTCAACGTAGAAGAGTTATAATACGAGGCTTCGATGACCTCTGGCAAGCAGATCTGGTTGATATGAAGAATTATACTGACGGAGGTTACCACTATATTCTCACAGTTATTGATGCATTGTCGAAATTTGGATGGGCAGTAGCACTAAAAACCAAAACTGGCAAGGAAGTGACAGACGCATTTACGAAGATTCTGAAAAGTGGGAGATGTCCCAAAAATTTGCAGACAGATGATGGCAAGGAGTTTTATGATAGTGATTTCAAATCGCTTATAAAAAAACGTAGAATAAATCATTACTCAACATACAGCGTATTGAAAGCTACGATAGTTGTGCGCTGGAATCGCACGCTGAAGACTGAAATGTGGAAACGATTTACGTTGAATGGAAATTATAAGTGGCGAGGTATACTGCAGCGACTAGTTGAAGACTACAACGCTAGAAAATATCGTACTATAGGAATGCGACCAGTTGATGTGACGCCAGATCATGCTAATATACTCCTGGCTACAGTATACAATAATATAAAGATTGCTGGCCGTGCCAAGTTCAAAGTAGGTGATTTTGTAAGAATCAGTAAATAGAAGAATGTATTCGCAAAGGGAAACAAACCAAATTGGACAACTGAAATATTTGAAATTATAAAAGTGCAGAAATCAAATCTTGTTACATATTTACTTAGACACTCTAGTGGTACTGATATATACGGAGGATTCTACGAGGTATGAACTTTTAAAAACTGCTAATCCTAATGTATATCTAGTGGAGAAGGTATTACGTAAGAAGGGTGATAAGGTCTTTGTGAAGTGGTTAGGATTCGATAATACACATAATTCATGGATAAATAAAGATAATATTTTGAAAAAACATTATTTGTTAATAAAATTATTCAATTTAAATATAATTAATTTATTCTATAATGACCCCATGGTAGAGTCGATACAGTTCCGTGCACGATATAACGCTTATCATCATTTGGGTTGAGAGCTACTTTCCGCTGTGCAATCGAATAAACATTATGCAATTTTGAGCTAATTAAATTTTGATTGCGGACATGTACAGTAAAATTTGTTAAACATTCCTTATAGTCCTCGAAGGTTATGTTTCTAGCAACAACGTAAGTCTTAATACCTTTAGCTTTTTTGATAATTTTATTTTGTACTTTAAATGTGTACATTTTTTATCTCAGTCCAATAAACTCTGTCATTATCTGCCCATTATTCTCATCTTTCATCAGCCCAGGGACTTTTTTATTCACTAGAGGTAAATTGTACTGATTGTTGGGAGAATAATCGCTTGTATCGAATCTAGCAAGATTCTCCCTCATAATAATGTAAATATCATCACACTCAATGCTGTATATTAGACTATCCGTATCGGTATATAACGCTTTACATTTGCTACCGAACGTAGGAAGCATATAATCATAATGAAAATCATACAAACATGTTTTCGAAATATCAAGAATGCTCATACCTACGTATATAGGCTTATCGAATTTAGCTGTTAAATTTGATAATTCAATCGCGACCAAATTCTCACTGAATATAGTGCGACTGTGAAAATTTGGCTTAGCAATCATTGCTTCAGCACCATATCTTCTCTCCCACCTACTCACGAGTCTCACATCAACTCTATTTCTAACATTCTCCATAGTCTTACCGAACACCGCATTGTTCATTAATTTCAAAAGAATATTCTCAAACTCATTTTTAGATGCTGCACGTAAACTAGTGTTCAGATCGATATATTTACGTAACCAGGTGGACTGCTGAAATCCTAAAACGCGATGAATGTGTTTTAAGACAATACCATTACGCATACATTGCTGTAAAGCACGATAGTGTATAACATAGCGTTCCTTATTTTTTAAAGTTGCAAGTAGCATCTTCTGACGTGTACCCGGTGGGGCATCACGTACGGGACAAAACGGAAGGTCGGAATGTTTATCGTGAAGCATGTTTGGATACTCTAAGTCAACCTCTAAAATATACCTCTCGGGTGAATCTATCGGTATATTAGAGATATCCAAATTATTTACATTTTCAATCCAGCGAAATCCGTGAGTAGGTAGCGGTTGAGACATTGCCCACCCATACAAATTATTTACATCGTAGTACATTAAATACTTAGAAGGTTCCTCGGGATTGTAGTTTTGCATGTACCGATTGTTAGCCTTTTCATAGCGGTGCGAGCATTGGCTTAAACCACCACGTATGCCCCGTTCTACGAAAAGCAGCATTTCTACGTCAGTGAAAAGATCTAATCTTATTCCTGTATGTTTTAGCATTGCATCCCAAGTGAAGCCTGGGAGTGTATAATAATGAGCAGGATCCAAATTATAAGTTTGCATGCAGCTATCACGAAAATTTTCGAAAACGTCAGCCAACAATAGTACATCAGTTTTCAAATACAGATCGCTATACTCCCCAAGTGTTCGCATTTGAAATTTGATCCATACCTCCTTAGCGTGATTATACGCACCCTCACTAATATCACTATCGGATAATCTATTATAGAATATATCGCGTTGAGGTAAAGCAGTTTCTTCCAGACGGTTCAGACTATCTATGTAATCGTAAGGAAAAATACCTTTCATTGTCAGAAGGTTAAATTGTTCTATGTTTAAATTAGAGAATTCTGACTCTAAATTTTTTAATTGTGATCTCGTTAAATATGAACTCAATTTGTCTAAACTAGATGCCATAAATTTGAAAGAATCGATAATCCTTAGTTGTATATTATATTTACGGATGAATTTAGTGAATGAAATATACTTCTCCTTATGTACAGATAACAAGTGTACCGAACCTTCATACAAATTAGCAATTGTACCGAAAATAAAATGTGCATCATAACCTGATAAATTATGAAAAATTACTGGTATTACATGTGAATCTTTAATGTTTAAATTACAATTATTATGAGCAGGTCCCCTATATTTACCAGTTAAATGATCATGATCGCGAACACGTATTTGATCTGAAAGAAACGGCTTTTTACATATATGACAGTTGGGTTCAGTATAGTGCCTTGAATTTTCACTAATACTTAGTTTATGCATAGGTATTACTGTTTTCAGTTTTTCACCAGCTATACTAGCCATTTTATCAAGCTCATGTCCAAACCATTCAATACAATCAAGTCCTCGATATGATTTATAATTAGAAAGCGTTGAATCACGAACGCTTTTAAACTAATAACCTATACTAAAAGGTATGTGTTTTTGATAAATACCAATATCGTCATCCGTTTGCTCAACTTTTTCAAGCAAGCATTCAATGTCAGCGTATATGGCAAATGGCACCCTCTCACTGTTCTTTATGTTATGGAAGGAAACCCAACGGTCCTTGTCAGGTAGCACAATTCCGATGTTTTTATTGAGTTGCGCACAATCACGTTCATGCGATTTTAGTTTCTCATCATTGTGGAAATAGTGTAAGCAACTATAGGAGGGAAAAAGTAATATTAGAATATAGCAGCAGTAAATATATATATGTCGGAGATGATAGGTTGAGAATTGATTGGTTGGGGGAATATAGTGGGAGGTAGTTGGGCTACGGTGGAGATAGCAGTAATAAGTTGAGAAGAACGAGTGAGCGTTAGGTTCAACGAAATGTAAACAAATCGGAGTTAGTAATGTAAGGTGGGATAGTACATAAACAAGACGTGGAAGGGAGGGCGGAAGTATGATGCGGAGTAAATTAAGTGACAGTTTCACGGTGGGAACCGAAAAAGACGGAAGTATTCGGGCGGCGGTTAGAAAAATTTAAGTGTTCTCCGACATATATACAGTGTGTAACGAAACGACCGCATTTTCTCGTAACTGGAGGTTCGGGGTGACAAACTGAGTGCACATGTAAAATTTCGTTCGAATCGTTCAAGGGGTTTAAAAGTTATTTACATTTAAAAATCACCCATTTTCGGTCCTTTTCGAACGACTTTGATTGCACAATGGAAAGTGAAAAAACAATTGATGAACACCCCAATTAGAATGTAAAAGTTATCGATCGCACGCGATAATACTTTTGCTATTTATTCCATTAATCTGGCTATCAGATTAATTTTAAAAATAGCAAAATCCTTTTTTTCACATTTCCAATTCAATTCAGTACAATTATCATTGATTGAATTTATGGAAAGAGCGAGAAGACGCAATGAAAAGGAAAGTATCAAATACTAAGATGTCGCGCGAACGCACTGATAATTTAATAGGAAACGCATGAGGGCATTCTTTTTCTACTAACAAAGCTAAAGAGAATGATTCAAAATCAATACATTGATGATAGAGAAAACTAAACTTACCCATTTAATGTTCTCCAAGTTCTTTTACATCAAAGTTTTTAAGAAAGCTTTAAACTGGCTCCTCGATGATTTCCAGAAAGCACACTATCACTGATTTTGCATTTAAAAACTCGCGAATTTAAGCAATTTAGGTATTAACCTACGTTTCTTCAAAACACCGGTTAATTTGACACTTTTGAACTGTTTGAAGTATGCTGAAGAGAAAGAGAGAGAGAGAGAGAGAGACACAGAGAGGAGAAATAATAAGTAATTCGTTTCGACTACTCTTAATCAGTCTACTTCAAACAGTTCAAAAGTGTCAAATTAACCAGTGTTTTGAAGAAACGTAGGTTAATACCTAATTTGTTTAAATTCACGAATGCTTAAATGCAAAAACAGTGATAGTGTGCTTTCTGGAAATCATCGAAGAGCCAGTTTGAAGCTTTTTCGAAAACTTCGATGTAAAAGAACTTGGAGAACATTAAATGGGTAAGTTTAGTTTTCTCTATAATCAATGTATTGATTTTGAATCATTCTCTTTAGCTTTGTTAGTAGAAAAAGAATGCCCTCATGCGTTTCCTATTAAATTATCAGTGCGTTCGCGCGACATCTTAGTTTTTGATACTTTCCTTTTCATTGCGTCTTCTCGCTCTTGCCATAAATTCAGTCAATGATAATTGTACTGAATTGAATTGGAAATGTGAAAAAAAGGATTTTGCTATTTTTAAAATTCATCTGATAGCCAGATTAATGGAATAAATAGCAAAAGTATTATCGCGTGCGATCGATAACTTTTACATTATAATTGGGGTGTTCATCAATTGCTTTTTCACTTTCCATTATGCAATCAAAGTCGTTCGAAAAGGACCGAAAAAGGGTGATTTTTAAATGTAAATAACTTTTAAACCTCTTGAACAATTCGAACGAAATTTTACACGTGCACTCAGTTTGTCACCCCGAACCTCCAGTTACGAGAAAATGCGGTCGTTTCGTTACACCCTGTATATATATATATATATATATATATATGCAGTAAAACATACCGATCACAAATAAGATGAGAGCGTTTTCCTCTAGTAAGCTGTCCATTTAGCAGTCTGGAAAGGTTCCTGATGCATATAAAATGTGCTGCTACTCCTTGATGCTCGAGAAGAAGAAAAAGATTAGCGTGTCTGGTCCTCTTGCATTTTGTTAATTGTAGAGGTGCTATGATTGCATTCTCATTCCTCTCAATCTCTTCCACCATAGTAAAAATATTAATAGAGACATCATTATCTTCCTCAAATTTCGGAATCTCTTTTAATGTAGTCGGAAACGTTATACTTCTAACGTCGAAAACAGTTGTAAAATGAGGATATGAAGATTTTCGTTGTGGATGAGTATTCGGTTTTGCCGGATAGAGTGCAGCCGTTACAGCCCATGTAAAACATGTATTATCATCACTGTGTATGTTTATCACAGCCTGTTTATTCTTAATAGATTCTGGAAGCTCGACTGCACAACCTATATGCAGCGGGTTATAATAATTTATATTTATAATTAAATTCAGAATTTTTTCCAACGCCCATCCACTATCACGCTCTTGAAACTCAATCAATTCTTTTAGAATTTTGTCTATTATATTTGTATTGTACCAATCGCTAAAACTATCAGTTTTGTATAAGACTGCATTGCAGGTTGAGATTTGTTTAATATCACTAATCTCTTTACAAATAAATTGGCCGTTAAAGATGCAATTTATCTTAACTGCGTTAACGTTATCAAACACTTTTTCTGTGTAGGTCTATACTAAGTTTTTTGCACCTGTTAGAAAATCACGTGGTTCTATATAATTATAATTTACAACCATTCCGCTACATATTCGAGATTTAAATGAAGACTCGAGATCTTTCCAAATAAGCTTTCTCGCTCCAATTGATTTCTTATTTTTTGCCGCATGAGGAAGTAGACGTTTGATAGTTGTTATTTCAGCCAGATTTTTGTGTACTGTATCGGGAGCTGCAGATCTATTAGCATCTCTGAAACTTCGAATATAATCACGACACTTGCGTACCCAATCAAGATAATTATGCTGATTTCCTAAATCAGGATTCTTGAGAGCATGATTCAAACAATAACTCTTATCCTTAGCTGCTCTAAGTAAAAGACACTGTATTTGTGCAATTTCTGCAAAATTTTTCTGCAGCGTGCCTATAGGTGTGTTGCGATTAGAGATTCTGAGTTTATGAATATAATCACGACACTCGCGTACCCACTCGCGATATTCTTCTTGCGTTTTCAAAACTCTATTTCGTAGAGACATCTTTTGTTCTTTCCTTCGAGAGGACTAATCAGGAACTGAGAAAAGCGGGTGGGAAACTGAGCTCTCTTCAGATAAAGGATCTCTGAAACATTTCAGGGGGTAAGAGAACATTGAGGACAGGTAACGACATGTTAGAAAATAGATGCAAGCGTTTATCAGTTATATATATATTCCAGATTTTTGCTCATACATATATTTCATATAATAGACATTTTTTAAGGCACATACACCTTCATGATTCAAACATGCTGGAAGATGTGAATTATGAAAGCTATCTTTTAAATCAAAATCCCCCCACATAAAATTATCTACATTAGTTATTTCTAAATTACAAATATCTCTTAACCAATTTGCATTTTCAATTCCTTTCACAAAAATCTCATCCTCATCATCATAGATATACTTCCTTATAATACCTTTATATTTATAGTAGGGTGAGTAGCCATCCGCCCAATTTAAGCCGTGATAATTTAGAAAGAACCAGCTAAAAAGAAACATTATATTAAACAAAAATAATATATATATTTTTTCTTTTTCATATAATTACTCTGTCCGCTTTCGCTCCTCTTCACTTAGCCATGAATATGAATAGGGAGGCGAAAATAAAATATGGAACACTTTTTGTTCTTGTACAACAGCAAATTCTTTGATTATAGATGACTTATCCGTCAAACGGAATCCTTGAAAATCAACGAACGTTGGTGCCATTATGCCTACGTTTTTTATACTAAAATAATTCTATTTAAATATGCATATTTCATGAAAATTTCCCCCTCTCTTCAAGCTAATTGTTCTTCATCCCTCCTACTATCATTACCATAGGTCAAAACTATCTCCCACTATATATAGCATAGGTCATAAATATTCTCTTGAGGATCAATGAAGTTTCCGTTCTTCCAAGAATGGCAGGTCAGTCATTTCCCCACCGTAGAACAAAAGTTTTGTCAACCCTTAAAGCATCTTAGAATTACCGCCCACTACATGTAGCATAGGGCAGAGAATATTCTGTCTTAGAGCCAATAACGTTTCCGTTCTTCTAAGAGTAGTATAGGCATCTCCCTACCGTAGATTAAAAAAATTGTTGACACCTCCCTAATAGTGCTTAAAAGCTCGAAGTAATCGTAGGACATGCATCAGTATTGCTTGAACGTTTGCTACGTACGACAAATAACATTCCATTTTAAAAATGTCTTCACTGTTACTTATTACACATATAATTGATTTTGACGGGTTTATAATAAATAGAAAGTTTGTGTATAAAGAAGTGGCAATTAAAAACTTAACTACGGGAAATACGAAATACGGTGCATTTCGTGTTCGCGAGCCGTATAAAAGTTTATCAATTAAGGACCAAAAAAGCGTAAATTTCGTCTTCAAAAATATTCATGGGATAAAATATTGTAACACAGGATATGAACATTATAATCATGAAGATATTTACAAATTTGTGAATATCATAAAATTGAATTGTTAATACCCCCTAATAGCTTATAAAGGGGAGCATGTAGAATGGGATGTTCTGAATTACTTGGATATCCCAAATATAAATTTGGAAAGGTTTGGTTGTCCCAAATTTGATAATTTGATAGCCACTATAAAACCTTGCAACACCCCGTGTAAACTACACGTAAAAATGTTCATCAATCATACGAGAAAGCCTATACATTGTGTATATCAAGAGGTAAACGTTTTCGCACGATGGGTACATCAACAAATAGATGTGAGTATCACAAGTTAAACTTACAATTTGTAAAATATTAACTGCATTTCTCTGTTTCAGATGATTGAATAAAATATATATATATATTGATATAAGTTTAATTATTAGTTTAATTGTAAAACATTTAATTTTATATATTTGTATAAATAGATGTATATTTCCTTCATTTTTTATATATTTATATATCCGATCAATTATAAGTTTTTATGATTTATATAAATTTTATGTATATTTATTTAATTATAAGTTTAATTGTAAAATCATTCCATTTTAGATATATAAATAAATTCCGTCTGGCATGTAACTCTTCTACCAATTGTTTCTTCTCCTCATTTCCCATGACTATTCCACTACGTATTATGTTTACACTAGCTCATCAATCACTGGCGGTAATATAAGATTCTTTAGAGCATAATTCCAATCATTTTCTCTTTTCTTCTTTTTAGCAGCCGTGATTTCCTCTTTTGGATGCTCATTAGAGATATAATTTGCAACAATTTTCAATCTACCATACATAACTTTCCGTAATGCCTCAACTTTTCGATCCAATTTATTTTCAATATAATCGACTTTATCATTCAATTGATTAGTTCTTTCACTAATATCATTAATTTTTTCATCAATTTGATCAATTTCATCAGTTTTTTTCAGCAGAGTTGTAACTGTTTCCTCAAGGTGATTACCTTCTAGGTAATAGTGAGCTAGCTTTTCATTGTATTCAAACAATTCCCTCATTAAGCTATCATGTACAGTAATCGAATTACGTAACAGAGCAGCCATATTCACAGCACTTGTCTCATCAGTAACATCACATTCTAAGTTTGAAATTATTTTCTTCTTGGCATTAAATGCATTCCTTTTTTTATCAAACTTTAACGTATCATTGTCATTTTTGTGTGAATAATTTCTCACTTTACCTGTATTGAAACCAGATCCGAATTTTTTTATCGACATAGTGAAGTAGCACGTTGAACTAAGAAAACCTTGAAAATGCACACAATCTCTTTTATAAGATACCTAGGTTTAGTAACAGCTAGGACTTAATAAGTTGTCCTAGCAAAAATGTTAATATTTCTGAAATTGATGTAAAATTGTTATTCTCCCCAATAGGGGAGACTATTAAAATTGTATCCTTTTTATTTAAAGGATATTTTGTAATCCGCTGCATAGGTTTAGTTAAAAACCCATGCAAAGTTATAATTCCCATGCTCGATGGGAAGTTAATTACTTGCACGATATCAGCAACTTATCACAATAGCTATATACAATTTAACTAACGAGAAAAGGGGAGATTGCGGTAGCCACCTAGCGGCAATTACTGGTACTATCAATTAAATTGAACTAGTTCACCCGTGTGTGTAATTACGTAATATTAAAAAATACCTTTAGCGCGAAAGAAGATTAAGGAAGGCAGTCACCTAGCGGTGACTACTGGAACTAGCAATTAACTTAAGCTAGTTTATCTGTGTAGCAGAGTCGGAAATAGTTAGGCTACGTAAGGTAACTAACCATCGACTTCGAAGGGTGAAAAAACCTTCCCTCAACTAGGGTCCCCGTAGGATAACTAACCAACGGTACCATAGGGTGAAAAATACCCCCTCCCTAACCAAACCCGGTCCCACTATAAGACCTTCCAACTGTGACATAGGGTGAAAAATACCCCTCCCTAACCAAACTCGGTCCCACTATAAGACCTTCCAATTGTGACATAGGTGAAAAATACCCCCTCCCTCCCTAACCAAACTCGATCCCACTATAAGACCCTTTCCTTCCTCATCCCCACCACTACCATACTAAGAGAGTCTTATCCCCACCCATCCCCCTTCCACACCACAAAACAGCTTCCCCCACTCCCTGTCATCGGAACCGCATTGCTACACTACTATTTTCACACACATATTCATCTACATTACTAATTTCTAAATCACAAATATTCCTTAACCAATTTAACTTTTCCACCCCTTTTACAAAAACCGCATCCTCATATACATATTATTGTATAATATCTTTATATATTGTAAGGTGGTACGACGTTACAATGCTCATTTCTTTCTCGTTGACCATCCGCGTAGCCTGGTGCCACCCTACTTCCCCCAGTCGAAATATTCGTTTATTATTTCCGACTTAGTTAAGTTGCGTACGGAGCGCGGCGGTATAGCACGGCTTGGCGCAGCGTGACAGCAAGGCGGTGAGGTCGCGCTCGGCCCACCGTTGTCAATATTAATGCCCCTTTTTTGTACATAGAGTACGAGAGCAAACAATCTCCCGTGTGTCGGTTATTTAGTTCTCTAAAATAAGAGTTTGTAATCGCCGCACACGGAAGAAGAGTAAATGGTGGAAATGATCGTAAGAATGTTATCTTCTCTCCCCTTCCCCAACGTTCTGTCCCTGCTGTACATAGTTTCCCCTTAACCCGTTCCGTTCCTGTATTTCCCCGTTCCGCGCAGCCTTCTCCCACCATCCCTAGCTGTAGTCTACGGATTCAAACGCCACACCAGCCTATGCGGAGCTACCACACCACCTCCCAGCAGTGCTGCCAACCCAGTTTCGTGCCGAATAAAGGAATGGATTGGAATACGAATCGATCCTGACTATTGATTGGATGTCGAGGATCACACTCCTGTCAGCCATCAATCAAATTAATAGATGAGCCTGATACAAATAAGGAAAGGACGGAACTGGGCACCAGAAAGGAAGATTCGGAAAAAGGACAACTTCTTGTCGCGCTTTCGACATCGCCGCCATGCATTTCTGCTGTGCTGCCTCTAAGCATTTTGTAAGGATACCCTCCACATAAACCGAGTCGGAAAAACTAGTGATTTGACCCCTGACTCGTTTTGCCGAATAGGACTACTGGAAGAGCTGCCGGTATTCCCTAATTCCCTACCTCCCCACATTCTCCTGACATTTTAACCCGTTCCGCTAACCCACTAACTTTATTCTCCTTTGCCGTAATTCCTTTTTTTATTTTTTCCACCCTCTTTTTAGTATGCCGTGTATGTGATGTGTAGAGCGAAGTGACTAATTTGTATAATAAGTGAGCGTGAATCCTGGTAGGGTAACCCGATCATTTCGATTATTCATGTGTGATTTCTTTTATGAAATAAACTAGTGTTTGTTACTTAATCTTGGGCGAGGTTTAATTTCCGCCCGTTACAATATATAATATGGTAAGTAGTCATCCATTCAATTTAAGCCATGATGATTGAAAAAGATTGAACTGAAAAAGAAATTCCTTATTCATTGAAAATAATAATTTGTTATTGTTTTTTTATAAAATATTCTTACTCTGATTGCTTTCTCTCCTCTTCACTTAACCAAGTGTATCGAAAGGGGGGTGAAAATAAAATATGATGCACTTTTAGTTCTTGTAAAACTGCAAATTCTTTAACTATAAATGTCTTATCCATTAAATGGAATCCTTGAAAATCGACGAACGTTGGGGTTATCATGTTAGAGTTTTTTATACCAAATTTATTAAACTTTGCCTTTATTTTAAATATATTCTTTTTGATTTCTCTAAAGTTTTCCTATTCTCTTCAAACCAAGTTTTTCAATCCTCCCCACTATTCTTAACTATTCTCTTTCTCTTTAAACCATTGGTGTTTCTAAGAGTATCTGGTTAGTCACCTCCCACCACAGCTCAAATTTTTCTCAGCCCTTACAGTATATAAAAAATCTTGAGGAGCGTGTAGGGTAGTCTTCAGTTCAGTTTAAGCCACAGATTCTTCAGTTACTCTGACATATTGTTTCATTTCAAAGATATTACACACATCATTGAAATGATGGCTTTATGATTAACAAAAAAATAGTATATAAAGTAATAGCCAAAAAAAATGTTTCTACACTACAAAAAATTTTGGCTGACCCTTCAGTATTCGTAAACGATAACTCGACCAAAATCTAAAACATAAGTTCGGCGCCTAATTCCCTAAAGAACCACTGTACTGTAGTGATCGCGAAATACGGTAATATTCAAAACTGTAATACCAACTAGCTTAGTGAATATAGGGTTAGGATTGCGTAAGCGGAGAGTGGGTGAGTCCCTAAAGCGTAAAAGAAAGAAGGATTTGGCAATTCAGGTCAAATCACTACATACTATATTCGGTAATAAGTTCTCTATGTTTTCTTAAAGACATCGTTATATATGTCAGATATCATAGCGCAAAAGCGTTGTTCGCATATTATAAAACTAATACTCGGAATGGCGTAGAAAATGGTTTTTCGGAGTGCTCGGGATTAATCTAACGAATTTCTCTACTAAAAACAACTAACTAATAAACTAAAGGCCTTCTCAAGTCAGGAGTTTCTCCTACGACCTTTTACCAAATCGAAACGATACTTTCTCGAGGAGAACCGAACGGAGTAGCTCCTTTCGGGGAGAATTCACCTCCGGGGTTCCTTCCACGAAAAAAAGTGTACTCCCACGAGGTGATCGGACGAGGTAGCTCCTTTCGGGGAGAATTCGACCTCAGGATTTACCCCTGGTTAAACGCGACGAACAGCACTAAACGTAACTGAAATCCGAACCTGAACGAATATCCCGATCACTCTTTATAACCGAATTCAACCAATCAACTATACTATAAGCGCATACCCAAAGTTTCGGAAATGACAAAGAATATATTACGATATTAAATACACGGTAATCGATAAAAAAACTTAACGTAAGTTACATATAAAGCTATATATATTCCGTATCCGAAAATCCATAAGTGACTTGGTCGTCAAATTAATTGCGAAACTCAGAATTTTCTCGACAATAGATTATTATTCCAACTATCATCTTATGGCTCTAACTCCCAATTCACGCACTTTGGGAACATATTTAACTCGTAATTCGTGATTTTCAACACTCACAATGCTAATTAGCGCGTTCTCCGAATTTTACTCGTATTATAAAGAATTGCTAGGAGCTGGGACTCCCGCTAACTTTTTTCGCGGAAGCTGGAGAAGGAGGCCGAATCCCTCGACGGAAGATGAGTAGCGCTGAACATAGCAGAGCAGAGCAGAGCAGAGTAGAGTAGAGCAGTGCTTCCGTACTCTTCCAGGACTAAGATATGAGTGTCGCAAAATTCGGAAGACGCAAGCAAAGAGCTGCTGGTCCTTTACCCCCAACTTATCATAACTCTCAATCTAATTGGTAGAGCCTATTAGGTTATTGATACCACCAATCAAACCCACGGTCCGACTTCTCCCTAAAATTCAACTTGAATATTCGGGAGCCGCGGAAAGCCGAAGTTCGTTAGGCCTATTTAACACGCGACTTATGGGTCAGCATCGTTACTCTACTTTTATAACCCATCAATCTCCGAGTTTTATAAAATATTCCGGATATACACTGCAGGCCAAAAGTTTAGGACCACCTGACAAAATTGTCAGAATGACATGCTCTTCTTTATGTGCGAGTGATTTAGCAGCCCTAGGAGTTAAAAGAAATTTAAGAATACCGTTGGAAAGCTTATAAAATTCCGCATCCAACCATAACGATTTGATATAAAAAAATCCAGTAGATGCCCATATTATAGAATAGAGATATCATACAATTTTTGATGTCTCTTTATATATGGATACTCAATTTCAATGACTTGCACCAGGTATAGTAATAGTCTTACGAAGTTGAAACTTAATTATGTGAAAGCTTGAAACTTAAGCTTTCATTTAAGACCAAAAACATATATAAATTGTTATTTGGTCCGCAGTTATTTGACAATTAGTCGAGCAGTGTGCGACCAGCATTTTGTCCGGAAAACATCTGCTCGCTAAGCTCTAAGAACAAATGCAGGTCGGTATAAGTTATGGGTGCCAAATGGGTACCACTTTTAATTTTTTTATTTTTATTATTTTTATTATTAACAATACTACGTGTTCCAATTCAATCAATAAAAGTATAAATATGTTAATTGTATTTAAACTTTCATTGATTTATTTGAAACCGTAGAATAGTTGTTAATCAAATGAAAGAAAAGTTAAACGTGGTTCCCCCTTTTTGGACCCATAATTTATACAGACCTGAATTTACTTCAAGAGCTCAGCGAGCAGATGTTTTACGGGAAAAATGCTGGCCGAACCTGCTTCATTAATGATGTAATAATTGCGGACCTAATAATAATTTAAAAACGTTTTTGGACTTGCATGAAAGCTAAAGATTCAAGCTTTCACCTACTTGAATTTCAAATGCCTCAGACAATTATTATGAGCGGTGCAAAGAATTGAAAATTGATATCAATAATTAAAGAGACGTCGAAAATGTTGTCATGTTCCTCTCCTTGAATACAGACACCCATTAGATTTTCTTAGGTCAAATTAATGCAGTAGGATGCGGAATTCAATAAGCTTCACGACGATATCCTTAAATTTGTTCTACCTCTTAGGGTTGCCAAACTACACGCACTTAAAGGAGAGCCTGTCGTTTTCACAATTTTACCAAGTGGTCCTAAACTTTTGGCCTGCAGTGTAGGTAGGCCAATCGTTTATGATTCGTTATTATGGCCTTGATAATATGACCATAATATGTATCATTATTCTATACGAAAACATATATGTCTTTTTAGTGAACATGTACTATCTTAAAATAGTACAGGGTCACAATGTATACAGTATTTATAAATATTACGGGGCATTTAGAGTGAGTACACCTTATCAAATGTAAAATTAAGAGACACGGTAGTGTCTCGACGGCAAGTACATATAAAAGTAGATAATGACATGTCTATACCGCCGAGCACTACCGTTAACTTATACAGTAGGTTTGGCCGCCTCAATTTTCAAACCGATTTATTTCCGTGAATGATCCACTGTCATGATTTAAGTAAAGCTTTCCTTAAACTAGTTTGGAACAAGCTTTCATTTAAGACCATGATCATTAAAAACGGTTCATGCAATCCAGAGATCTCATACTGAGTTAGCTATATATATACCGAAAATTGAGATTCTTCTCCTTCATAATCTTCTTCTTCTTCTCCAGCCAGAGTGTATGTCTCGGGCTGAAGTTGGCTGCTTAACGTAGGTTTAGTAACGTCAGTAGACGTAAACGTAAATATAGTTGCACACATCGTAAACAGTGTGTCTGTGTGTATCTCTTAGATATATGTTTTACTTCGTTTATTACGATAAATCAGGATAAGCTGCAAGATTGACAGTATTAACCTTAAAACAATTTGAACCTAATTATGAAATAAATAAATGAAAAAACATGATTAGGTTGTTCTTATTTAAATTTGATGAGGTTATACTCATTAAAAGGATTTTTAATTACATAAAGGAATCAACAGATTAGATAAGTATAAAAATGAATTTTATGATATAAAATGTTATATATTTTCTGGTACTTTGTGTGATTTTATTGCAGATTAAATAGTGATGTATTTATTATCTGACTGCTAAGGGTCGAGCTGTGTGGAGTGAAAGATTAAAATATAATACACACCTTGTCTCTTGATTGCTGAGGATAAAGCTGACTGGATGAAGTAAGATTAATATTTATATATTTTTAACACTGCCAAGAAGAAGTATACTGTCAACATTTATGTGCATCGGTGATTATCCAGAGTATATATAAATTGCAAGAAATTGTTAAAGTATTTGAAAACCATATGCTAAACTTCCAGGTATTGAAATCATTAACAAAATACATTTTTAGTTGTTTCTTCTCTTTAAACTGATGTGGGTTTCATCTGTCCGATAGGTTATACCTTTGTCAAGAATTAGCAGCATAAATGTGACAGTAATTGGTGCTAAAAAGAAATGTGGTATGCAAAACGACAATGTCAGCTTTGAATATATGCTTGATTGTAGCTTATTCAAAGCTTTGCCAATTGCTTGTCCAGTCTTGCCCCAATATCAACTCAAGTAGTTGATGAAACTAGTGAAGTCTAGCAAGGTCAGATGGTGGTAAAAGTCAAATGTTGATAAACAGAAAATGTAAATTAATTAAAACATACATTTTACTTAATTATTTTTATATGTTGAAAGTATGTTTATTGATTATGAAAAATTTAATCAAACTTTTATTATAGTGAAACTGAAAACATTAAACAAGTAGCCGGGGCATTATGAAGTTCATTTATGCAGAATGCATTACAAATATCAATAAAATCAATGTGTTGACTGTGATATTTTTTCAATGTTAATATATATTATTTTATTAGTTAAGCGCTGCTGTTTCAAAAAATGAGAAGTGCGGAAATTTTCTTTAAATTCTGTAGAAAAATTAAAAGAATTATTTAATTTTTTAAACATTATTCTCTTACAAAACGTTATGAAATCCCACAAAAAACAGACTTCGCCTGTAAAAAAAGGCGGCAAGTACATAAACCATTTAGCATAAATAATATAGTAAAATTATCCAATTAAAAAAAGTAGTGAAATCCAAATATTAGGTAAGTGTATTTTTTCACCTTAGCAAAAGTTAAATTTTTGAAAAAAAATGGAACAACAAAGTTACTTGCCGGGCCCGTAATGTCCATGTACAGTGAGAAATAGAATCGTCTGTGGTTCGGCTAACTTCACTCTGTATTTTAACATGAAATTTGTTGTACTACGCTATAGCTGAATCTCACACACGATTCAATTTCCCACTGTGCATGGACATTACGGACCCGGCAAGTAACTTTGTTGATCCTTTTTTTTTCAGAAATTTAACTTTTGTTAAGGTGAAAAAATACACTTGCCTAATATTTGGATTTCACTACTTTTTTTAATTGGATAATTTTACTATATTATTTATGCTAAATGGTTTATCTACTTGCCGCCTTTTTTTACAGGCGAAGTCTGTTTTTTGTGGGATTTAAGTGACAGAAAGACTGCGAGTTTCGTGTTCAATAACATCCACGGTTTTGAATACGGAAATATTGGTTGTGAAAAATACGACCAAGATGACGTATTCGATTTCATAAACCAAATTAAAAATTATAGTGATCGACCAATAGTGGCATACAAAGGAGGCCACATAGAACGTGATATTTTAAACTCACTTGGGACTAATAATATGAATTTAGAAACATACAACTGCCCCAAATTTGACATAGTGATAAAGGAATATGAAATGTATATGCAAACATGCAGTTTGCATAAATTATTTTATACAAGAGGGAGCAATAAGCTAGTCCACTTTGTGCCACAAGAAGTGGATATTTTCGCAAAGTGGGTGCGAAAACAACTAGAAGGTAATTAATAATAGCGAGGTTTACAATTTATTTGATATTAATAAAATTTATCTGTTTCAGAATCTACTTGCTACTAAATGGAGTACAGATCAATGTTGATTTTATACTAGATTTTATACCACATTTTGTATAAGTTTTAATTATTGTTATATTAAATTTATATAAGTTTCATGTAAATTTTGTTTGACTGTTTTTTATTACATATATTTAATTTAAAAGTGTCTTTCTTTTTTCCTACTCACACTTCCATTATATTATTTTGTAAAAGAAAAAGAAGCAAAGAAAAAAACGGAGAAAAGCTTTTGGGGAGATGTCAGGGGGCGGGTGCTAAATGCTATAGTATTAAGGGAGGGTCTGCTATAAGGAAAATGTCTACTGGATGACATAAGAAAATGGTGAAGCTAGCCTGCGTGTAGTAAGACCGGGCGGGCCAATGGTTGGGGCATTGGGATTTTTGAAGAGTGGGGAGGGTGTTAGGGAGTAATCCCAAACATCAGTCTCCGTATAGCAACACTGGGCACCAGTGGTTGGGGTATATGGATTTCCTATGAGTGGTGTGGGAGTTTGATTTAGGGTCTAGAGAGATATCTTTTAGTTTTAAAGGTGGGGGTCGTGACCGATCACCTAGCGGTTTAGCAGCCACAGTAATTTTAATGATCGCCACATAATGGGAAAAATTGAAACTAACTGTTTTCTCCAGCAACTAAAATACCAAAAGAAAATGTTCTTTGGGTACTTGTCTAGCGTAGTAAGCCTTAGGGTACTAGTGGACCCGTAGAATAACTAACCATCCGGGCGTTAGGGTGATGGGAGAGAACTAACCCATAGGGAACTAGTGGACCCGTAGCATATCTAACCATCCGAGCCCTAGGGTAATGGGAGAGGGGTAGGCCTTAGGGAACTAGTAGACCCGTAGCATAATTTACCATCTGGGCTCTAGGGTGATGGGAGAGGGGTGAGAGACTAAGAGAGAAAGAAAGGGTGAGAGGGATCTGAGCTGCCTCACTCCCTACAGCCTTAAGAAGGCACTTCCTCCGCACACCCGCACCCCTTCATCACCCGGGAAAGCCTAGCTCTTAAGAAGGCATTTCCCCCGCAAACCCGCACCCCCCCCCTCACCAACTGGTAAAGCGAGCCGCCTAGCCACAACTACTAACATTCGTACTTTTCATTGATAACAGTAACAAAATCCTCGTCTGAAGAGGAAGAAAGTATTCGTAATCTTGGTGCTTTTCTTCTGCTTCTAGTTATAGATTCGTCATAATCACTTATTTCCATATCCATTTTATCTATTTATTATAAAGGCAAAAATTAAAAAAAATTCTAATCACCTTTCTAATTATACTTACTGTCGGAAATCTTGGTCAGGATGAAAAAACGGCACGAGTTACAAAACTTGTACAATAAGATCTCACTGTACTACAGAGCAACAAACAACGCGTATGCAGGTCTGAACAGGCAATAATCACGCGCCGCCAGATGAAGCGCGATATTAATTTGAGCGCCGCCTCATAGCAAAACAAATTAAAATCGGCCCCGGCGTGAACGTGTGTTAAAAACTAGTATTATTATTATATAAAGACCATATTAAAATCTGTCAAATAACAATTTGTCGAAACAAATAATCTATATTTTTGCAAACCTTGAAAAAACCTAATTAATTGATCATGAGTAATATGCTATAGTAATGAAAGGGCTAAGTGGTTAATATCTTTGAGCACTATAAAGACCGTTCAAAAAAATTTATTATTAATTAATGACAGGTGGCGCGTCAGCCAATGGAGCAGATGCAATGCTTGTAACGGACGCATAGGAATGAAGCACCGTAAAGTACAATGTGTTAAGCCAGCAATGCATCCAGGAGAAGATGCTGTTCAAACAAATTTTGAAACTTGCAATGGTCGTGTGCCACGTCAAAAAGAGGAATGTATAGGTAAGATAAAAACTTTTACTACATTCTTAGAGAATAATCAACTGAAAATTATATTCCATTATTCTTTCCATTTTAAGAATAATATTTACTAATTATGTCAGTTTATCCAATTTACGTATTATAATTAAAAACTAACTTTAAAGAACAGCTGCATTAAGAGGGTCATTTAGTGTAAAAGCTGTATTTTTATTGCTTTTATGAAAAAAATGTTCTGGCGAAACATTCAAATAAAACAATATATAATTTGTATATCAGTTTTATTAACATTTAAAGCAAGGTTTTAAAAAATGTCATGCCAATATATTGCACGAAATATGATACGCCGCCTAACAGGAATACGTGTTTAAAAAACAGTGCTCCATTGCTGTCATGATTTCGGCAGTTCTGCTAATTTAAAATTAAAAATTCAAGTGCCATTCTAATCGTGAGACCTAACGGGAATCCGTATACCGACATTACAGAGCGAAAACTATTTCGCATGCAGCGTCGTTATTTATTGACGGATTGTAAAGTTATTACAGGTTTTTGGAAATGCCAGAAGCTTATCTACTATGTTTGAAAGATGACTGGATGATATCTTCTGATTACTATAGGATAGGAGATCTCTGGTAGACAAAATATCGCTTAGAATAACTGGTAGAAAATCTGTTTATCTTACTCGGATCAATACAGAATATGAATATATACATTCGATAACGATCGCTCACTGAGTATAGAGAAAGAACCACCCATAAAGACACCTACAAATTAGGCAATCCCAACCTTGGCAAAAAAACCCCAGATCCCAGGGTAGGATACTTCGCACCTGAGATTCCCAGGCAACGAAGTTAGAGCAGAAAAGTACGACGTTCTCCTGGAGACCAAGAAACCGACGAGGAGAAAGAATTGCGAGCTAGGAGTCCTAGTGGTGTCGCAGAAGAGGAAGGAATGGCTAAGCTGCTAATTATCCAAGGAGTTTATCGAGTCTAGAGTCTAGACCAATTTAAATGAGCCGCGCTTATCACGGAACCCTTGGGTATTGTTATATACAATAGACCCAAATAATACTAGCGAGAGAGAGAGCTCTACGCCGTGGGCCACCTATCGACCTCTGTTGGAGGTAGGATCAAAAGAGACAGAGTGTGAGTGGGAGCGAGACAGCCTGAGAGTCCCAGACCGCTCGTACCCACACTCCAATCTCCAACATACTAAGTTACGTTAAGAAAATTTACAAAATATGAAAAAAAAAATTTGTTTAAATAAATATATTAACATTATTGAGAAACGACAATTAAATCGCAAAATCCCCCAACGTACTTTACTAGATAATGTTCATACGTTTCCAATAAGTCCACATAAATGCAAATCCGTCAACAAATGACGACGCTGCATGCGAAATAGTTTTCGCCCTGTAATGTCGGTATACGGATTCCCGTTAAGGGTATAAAGTGAACTAAAATGAAGTTAAAATTTCAAAAACAAAAAATGTTACACGCTTTAGAAAATTAAAAATCAATTTTTCGCAATTTTTGAGTGTCTGTTTAGCTAATAAAAAAAACGATTCAAGCAATGTTAATTATTTTAGTTTATTTTGTAGTTAGACATATACTGAATATGCTGTAAAAATTTGAATATAATCGGTCAACTAGTTTTTAAGATATCATGGCAGCAGTTTGAAAAAAACGTGTTTCGAGAAAAACTAACAGGCTCCCGTGCGCTCCGTATACTTGCTCTGTATACATGCACCGATTTACAGCTGAAATTTTGAACGGCTTTGAATTTTGAAAAATCCATTAATCCACGTATTCTACGTGTGTTTTATATGTGATTTAAAAACATACCGATTTCTTTGACTGGATACACTAGACGACACCCCCTTAATTTATAAATAATTATCTCAAATAGACTTTAATGAAATAAAATTAAGTGTTTGTAATACTTTATTATAAAGTGAGAATCACTTAAGATAAGCCCCCAATTATAGAAATACAAACTTATGGTACGATTATATTGATTAGCCGTAAAAGATGTTAATTTTTTGTGTGGGATCTATTTGAAGAATTCTTTTAGTCTGAAAAGAAGTTGTAACGTACTTTGCTGAGATAGTGTCGAATCTTCTAGCAAAACGTTTATGAATCAGCAGATTAAGTGAAATCAAAGAGTGATGGAACTTTAGAACAGAAACTAGATATACTTAACCAACAGCTTGTATTTACAACGAAAAATATATAAATTAACATTATCTATTTGTGTCGTATGTGCACGGCGCTATCAATACATAGTTTTATTTCTATCGAATTTGCTTTTGCGACATAAAATAGGGAGACCATAATTTCTAAAACATGTTAATCGTCTATTTTTCAGGAGTAGAGTAGACGAAGGCCAAAGTAAATATACATATGTAGTTAGAACATGCTAACACGCTCAGAAAAATTGAATTGAAGTTCCTCGTTATGTATCCGATATACCGAGTAAAGAATATTCGCTATTTGCAGCCCTACATAGTGGCATTAAGTTATAAATGTGCAGTGATGTATAAGCTTAATATCAATGCTGACAATCGGTCAATTTTTTCACTTTTGCCAGATTTTTTTTTATGTATACAGGTACACATTCTCACCTGACTGCCAACGTATAGGTTTGCAACGTCCCAATAAAAGCTACCGAGTAGTTGATTTTATTAATTCCTACATTACCGACTTATGAGATAGGCTCACGAGTGGATTATAAAAAACGTCAAGGATCGACCCCCTTGATTAGCAGAGGCAAGGATGAAAAGACCGGCGCTCCAAGAAGCAATATCCAGGTTGCCCTAGAAAGTAAAGCAGGGCCATGCGAAGCAACCTAGGCAGCCTACGATAAAGAGAAGCGGCTTCCAGTAGTCTTAACATATGGCCGTTCCTATAAGTCTCCACGAGGAGCGGAAATAGAACATCGAGTCTGGCTTGAACGCTTGTTACGCGCTTTAAGCAGGCTGCGCAATACTTTGTACGCTCATTTCCGATGGCAGGCAATTAGGACTAAACCGCGCGACTGTGTGGGTATGTCGGAGCGTGTTCTGAGGCATGTAACGCGGCAGGCACACAGCCGTGGGTTCGTTCGCGTATGTGAGGCGTGTGTTATAGGCATGCCTCTACGTACATCATGACTGGATACCAGTCGATGGATAAGGGTTGGTGCAGGGACGTAGTTATTCGTTGGAATGTGTCCCGGTGCTCTCCGTAATCCTGTAGTCTTACGCTATGGCTGGATGGACCGAGAACATTGCCTACGTAGTTGCCCGCCCTTGAAAGGCTCTATGCTCGGCAATGATAGCGCATATTCCCCCACTCCTCACCACCATTTGTGTGTGGGTGGTGAGGGGAAAAAGTATGTTCCTTAACATGTAGGTTTCCGAGGTTCGAACTTCTGTAATGAACCTTCCCCTCTCTCCACGAACTAGCATACTTACCAACCCTAGCTACCGCTACTGTCCAAATGCATGGCCGCAGGCCCTTATGAGATTCATACAGAATGAGGTTTGAGAACCCAAATGATACCGTAGGGTTGTTAGCCACCCAACTGACCAACTGGCGCTTTGTTACCGAAGGATAAGGACGGGCGAAGGTAATGGAAAACCCGTAATGTGAGTGGCCCCTCACACTGGTGGGAATAACGTTATAGCAGGAAGTAACTCAAGAGGGAAGAATGCTTCGAAAAAAACACCAAATTGAGGTTCTGGAGGGGCGGCCAAAGATATTTGACGTTTTAATTTATGGCCCTGGATAGATGATTCAGTGCAAGTTAAAAAATAACAATTTTTTCCACGTGTAAAACGTTTTCAAATCTTTAACCACGTTTTTCTCAAAACTATGTTTTCAAACTCGGTGTACACGATATCTTAAAAACGGTTGAACCGATCGCGCTCAAATTTGAATACAGTCTTCCTGAATATATTTTTTTGTAATTAATCGAAGGTTTTGTCGATTTTTTTTTACATTTCATACAGAGAGTAACAGCAACAATGTTTTTAATTTTAACCACAATTCTCGAGACTAAACTAAGTAGAAAAGTCCTATACTATAAGGTCCGGAAAATCATCATTGCTGAGATAAATCAATTTTAAACCGATGAATCAGGGCTTTTATTCAACGGAAAAATTACTTTACTCTCACTTTCGTTGACAGTTCCTCTTCAAAAACCAAAAGAAGTTTGTACTTCTCTGTCGATCCTTATTGTCGTACACGCATATACACACACGCACGCAACTACGCCGATTATTAAGGGGATGCACGGAGCACTAAAAATTACCGACAGCCCCACCAGTCGTGCACTAGCGCCACGGCGCGGCACAAATATTAATAGCCGATCAGCCGTGCAGGGGAAAATGACTACGGCGAGACTGCCCAGCCAGCTGAGCGCGCGACCCCCCCCCCCCCCCCACTCCGTGCTTCACTCATTCATACAACCGCAGATTGAACTGTTCGTCCTTTAGTAGTGTAACATTTATCGTTTACTAACCTAGTTTGTATAAATTTTTGGCATATCGCATGTAGGCATGTGGAATAATGTTGATTGTGAAGTTTCATGAATGGCAGTGTTCAGTAAATTTAAATAAATAAAATAAATGAATAAATTATGAAACAGTTGATTTTAATTTTTAGTAACAGCCAGTTGATTGTGATAAACACAAGTGACAAAAAACAATAAGAAACATGCAGTGAGATGAAACAAATATTATCAATGTTAGAACACAAAATGACATAGTGAAGAAAGTTTATATGATTGCTTTGGTTATAAGTGTTGTCACTTCTCTAGAGAGTTGTTTTGATGGTGAAGATTGTGTCTATTATTGTTTTGTGATTAGGAAAATATTTGCGCAATGGATGCTGCTAAAAAGCATCTACGGAGTAAAATCCCTTCCAATGGATTGAAATATTACTTCGGTTGGTGTAAAAGGCTATGACATCTATTGCATTCTCTTATTCCAGTAAAGGTTATTACTCTTTATTGGTGGGTAAAGCGAAAAAAGTTTAATGGTGTGGAATTTGGTATCTAGCTTATCAAACTAATATTATTTACGGTGGGCTCGCTGTATTGAATTGCTTCATAACCATTGCATCCTTTCAGTACACCGATGGAAATATTATAGTACTTGTAACAATATGCTAATGAAAAATACATTAAAAGTTGTCATAACTACCATAATATTTCCATCAGTGTACTGAAAGGTTGGAAGGTTTGTGAAGCAATCCAGTACAACAAGCCCAGCGTAAGGTATATTAGTTTGGCAAGATACATGTCAAAATTCCACACCAATCAACTCCTTTCATTATACTTACAAATAAAGAGTAATAACCTTTACTCGAATAAGACACTGAAATAGGACTTACAGCCCTTTTATACCAACCAAAGTAATGTTTCAATCCATTGGAAAAAAACTTACTCTGTAGATGCTTTTTACCAACATCTATTGCACGTGCAAATAATTTCTTAATCAAAAAACAATAACAGACACAATTTTCACCATGAACTGGACTCTCCAAAGAAACGACAACACTTATAAGCTCTGCAATTGCAAAATCTTTCTTCGCTGTGTCATTTTCTGTTCTAGCCTTCATAATATTCATTTCATTTCACCGCATGTTTTTCATCATTTCTTGTCACTTGTCTCTATTGCAATCAACTGGCTGTTACCATGGGTGTTTCCAGCCGACGTTTAGCGCAACTAAGCGGGCAAACCGACTTGGCACGCTGAGCGAATATAGTCGGTTGGACAACTTGTAGAGTACGCTTTCACATACGTCAACTTATCTAGCGCATCTCAGCATTACTCAGCGATAGAACCGAAACAAAAAACTGTCGTAGAGGGAGAGAAAAACAGCCCGGAACGCCTGGAACTGAAAGTACTAAAACGTATCGTTTCTCGTTTGCTATTTAGCTGTAATCTCAACTCACCAGGATTTAAAAATTATGGAGGCAGAAGTATTTCATGAGTATGAATACAAGGGTGTAATTTACCAAGTTTCTGTGCCATTTAATATTCATAAACAAATACAAACAGGTAATTTTATAATACGTTTAAGGAGATAATTGTTTAAGGAAAATTAACTTTAGAAACACAATATTTCTTAAACACTTATTTATTTATAATAGCTTTTTCAAATTATTTTGTATTTGTGTTAAGAGAGATTTTATGCAAATAATAGTTATATTTAAGCATTTATATAAGTAAATAGATTTTTATGCCAATACTTGAGCTGCTTCAAGAGGTAGCTTCTGATATATATATATATATTTATATACAGGGTGTTTCACAAACGGCGCCCCAGCTCAGAAAGTCAGTAATAAGACTGAGGAGCGCGTGGAGGGGGCAGACGTACGTAATAGGCCGGAGAGCGAGCAACAGAGAGGATGAGTGGGGGAAGGAGAGAGCTATACGCAGGTATATGATACGCCTAGCTTATTGCCTCCCCCCGCCCCCGTATATGACATCAAGTCAACCAGTCTCCATTTGTTAACTGGTACTCTCTCTCTCTCCGTCTATTTAATATGGAGATGCAGAGCTTTACTATCTTTTCCGCACCACCCAGAGGCAGATAGCAAGGCGCGTTTTTTTTAAAATGGTTTCCCCCGGTAGGCCTAATCCACTATACTAATTTATAAATGTTCGAATTGCCTTCCTCTTTGTTGAACGAAGAGTTCAGCTCTTCGAACAATGTCGCGCGTTGCTCGGTGCACCATATCGGACGTGAGTATTTGCAAGTCCGCAATAATTGCTGCACGAACCTCCTCTTCTCTACCCCCACGTTCATTTTCCACCAGATTCTTAATATGTCCCCATAAAAAGAAATCCAGTGGAGTTAAGCCTGGGGACCGAGCCGGCCAGATGTTCGGGCCACCACGACCCATCCACCTGTCGGGAAATTGCGCATCTAATGTGGTACGGGTATTTCTATGAAAGTGTGCAAGAGAGCTCCGTCAGGTTGGAAAATTATGTTTTCCCGCACGAGCAGAGGCACATCTTCCAACAACAACGGTAGTTGCTCTTGTAAAAATTCCACATACTTCTCTCCATCTAATTTAGGAGGGATGAAAACTGGTCCTATCTGAAAACAGAAAAAATATAATAATTTTAAAAAATGAATGAAACATCCAATAATTTATTTAATCAATTAAAATAGGTGTCTACTTACAACCCGGTCTCCAATCAGGCCAGCCCACACGTTGATTTTCCATTTATATTGGAAGGCGCCAACTCGGGTTGCGTGGGGATTTTCTTTTGCCCAATAAACATAATTTTTGGAATTAAAAGCTCCATTAGGCGTAAATGTGGACTCGTCCGTCCACAAGACCTGGTCTGGGAATCTACTATCCCGCCTGCATTGTGCCAAAAATCCTATAGAAAAAAACGAAGCATGAAACAATACAGTTTTAAGCAGCTATAGTATTTCAAATAATTTCAACACATACCCATGCAGAAATTTACTCTTGGCTGCCAATCCCTTGGTAGCAATTGATGCACTCGCTGCATATGAAAAGAATGCAAGGCGTTTTTTCTTAGAATACGCCATGCCGTTGATACTGGCGTATTGAAGATGCGTGAAATATGCCTCACGCTCGACCTAGAATTTTCTTCCACATGCCCCAGTACTCTTAGTGCAAGCTCGGGTTCTACACAGCTACGTTTCCTTGAAAATTCGTGCACTTTTCCTGTGGCATTGAAATTTTTTACCACACTAAGGATGACCTTGTGGTCAGGGTGTCTCCGCGTAGGAAATCTCTCCTTGTAAATTTTCACAGCTTTACGCGCACTTTGCTTAGGCTTCCCCGTAAGCAAAAATCATGTCAACGTATTCGTTTTTCGTAAAGATCATGGATGTTGCTCGGTCAAAATCTATCACAGACTACGAGAAGTAAAGTGTTTTGATTTAAAACGTCAAATTTTAACGGCGAAAGATAAAGGATTGTTATTGAAAACTAACTAGGTGCGCGGTATCTTTGATTCCTTTATATCGCAAGAAATATTGAAGAATCAAAGATACCGCGCACCTAGTTAGTTTTCAATAACAATCCTTTATCTTTCGCCGTTAAAAGTTGACGTTTTAAATCAAGACACTTTACTTCTCGTAGTCTGTGATAGATTTTGACCGAGCAACAACCATTATCTTTACGAAAAACGAATACGTTGACATGATTTTTGCCTACGGGGAAGCCTAAGCAAAGTGCGCGTAAAGCTGTGAAAATTTACAAGGAGAGATTTCCTACGCGGAGACACCCTGACCACAAGGTCATCTTTAGGGTGGTAAAAAATTTCAATGCCACAGGAAAAGTGCACGAATTTTCAAGGAAACGTAGCTGTGCAGAACCTGAGCTTGCACTAAGAGTACTGGGGCATGTGGAAGAAAATTCTAGGTCGAGCGTGAGGCATATTTCACGCATCTTCAATACGCCAGTATCAACGGCATGGCGTATTCTAAGAAAAAACGCCTTGCATCCTTTTCATATGCAGCGAGTGCATCAATTGCTACCAAGGGATTGGCAGCAAAGAGTAAATTTCTGCATGGGTACTTGTTGAAATAATTTGAAATACTATAGCTGCTTAAAACTGTATTGTTTCATGCTTCGTTTTTTTCTATAGGATTTTTGGCACAATGCAGGCAAGATAGTAGATTCCCAGACCAGGTCTTGTGGACGGACGAGTCCACATTTACGCCTAATGGAGTTTTTAATTCCAAAAATTATGTTTATTGGGCAAAAGAAAATCTCCACGCAACCCGAGTTGGCGCCTTCCAATATAAATGGAAAATCAACGTGTGGGCTGGCTTGATTGGAGACCGGGTTGTAAGTAGACCCCTATTTTAATTGATTAAATAAATTATTTGATGTTTCATTCATTTTTTAAAATTATTATATTTTTTCTGGTCTCAGATAGGACCAGTTTTCTTCCCACCTAAATTAGATGGAGAGCAGTATGTGGAATTTCTACAAGAGCAACTACCGTTGTTGTTGGAAGATGTGCCTCTGTTCGTGCGGGAAAACATGATTTTCCAACATGACGGAGCTCCCCTGCACACTTTCATAGAAATACCCGTACCACATTAGATGCGCAATTTCCCGACAGGAGGATGGGTCGTGGTGGCCCGATCACCTGGCCGGGTCGGTCCCCAGTCTTAACTCCACTGGATTTCTTTTTATTGGGACATATTAAGAATCTGGTGGAAAATGAACGTGGGGGTAGAGTAGAGGAGGTTCGTGCAGCAATTATTGCGGACTTGCAAATACTCACGTCCGATATGGTGCACCGAGCAACGCGCGACATTGTTCGAAGAGCTGAACTCTTCGTTCAACAAAGAGGAAGGCAATTCGAACATTTATAAATTAATATAGTGGATTAGGCCTACCGGGGAAACCACTTTAAAAAAAACGAGCCTTGCTATCTACCTCTGGGTGGTGCGGGATAGATAGTAAATCTCTGCATCTCCATATTAAATAGACGGAGAGAGAGAGAGAGAGAGAGTACCAGTTAACAAATGGAGACTGGTTGACTTGATGTCATATACGGGGGCGGGGGGAGGCAATAAGCTAGGCGTATCATATACCTGCGTATAGCTCTCTCCTTCCCCCACTCATCCTCTCTGTTGCTCGCTCTCCGGCCTATTACGTACGTCTGCCCCCTCCACGCGCTCCTCAGTCTTATTACTGACTTTCTGAGCTGGGGCGCCGTACGTGAAACACACTGTATATATATATATTTAAATGTGAAAATTAAAAATAGGAATACCTTTAAATTTTTTGTATAAATGAGAAATTATATATTAATTGTTTAGATGTGAAATTTGCTGACTCTTTTCTCAAACAATATGGACAGAGAGAAAGAGAGACTGAAAACATCCCATGGGAAGATGATGAACATTTGTAAGCAGAGGAGAATATACGAGTAATCGAAAATAGATCCTTTTTAGATGTGTAACGTATGGGTCAGCCACTTCGCCGAACCAAAGTAGATCACACGCGTCCGTGTGCAATACCGGTAGTATTGCACATTGCTGACGCCCGGACTTCTTTTCCGGAAATGCCGTCAAACCTTGGGCGTCGGCTGTGGATGTGGAGACTTTTTGGTTGTCATGTGTCGAAAGATCATGGCGCTACTGACGACACATGACCTATTAAGCCTCCTACATATAAGCAAGTTTCGCGACCCTCGGGTTGAGTCTTATTCTGTGCAAGCTTAACCGCTGCCGCATCATCCGCGTTCCAAGGTCGTAACTCTAGTGTTCGTTCCACGGGAGCAGAGTACTCCACTTTATTCTAATAAATCTCTTGCCCAGTCGCCGTGTACTGGTAGTTGTCTAGTAATATTCAATCCGAAACAAGTCGTGTAGTAAACATCGCGAGTGTGCATCTTTCAGTCGTGCCTAACACCAGAGATGAAACGGGAGATTGCTCATGCGAGGTCCCGAGGCAATCCCTACCGGTAGGCGGGCTGGTGTTGGCTAACGCGTCTCAGGTCCATCTAACCCCTAACGCCATCTATCGGAAGAGACCACGAAGCACGAGCGTTAAGCTTAGAGTAGAGTAAAACAGATATGCATTGTTGCCAGAAAGCGGACTATAGAGAGAGCGGAGATATTTTCTCGGACCTCTCTGTCTTTCTCGCAGTTAGAGTCTAGCAGAAGAGTCGAGGCAAAATCTTTCCGTTTCGCTTTGCCGAAAATCTACCAATATTCGATGTCATTTATATTTGCAGCCTAATGCCTTTATACATGATTTTTTCAGAATATTTATTTATGAGCATTGACTTATTTAAATCAATAATAAATTGAGGAAATGCGTATTTGATATATAATAATTATTTTAACTATAATTTCATCGTTATATTTCGCTTATTTCCGTAAAATCTGCATTTCTTTAGTTTATTATTGATTATTGTAAGTCAATGGCCATAAAAAAAAATTTAATCTTAAAAAAAAAGTACCGATCAGGAATCGAACCCGGACCCACGAATCGCCACGCGATTACCTTACCGCCTAGACCACGAGGCTTCTTCAGTGCACCGTAGACAGATAGTCTTCTTAAGGGCTTGAAATCTTCTTTTAAACCATATAAATAAACGGGCAACCGACAGCTTTATTCATTATTATTCTGTCATAATGGTACACAAATTAACAAATAATTATATTTTGAATAGTTTTCAAAAGCTTTTCCAATAGCCAAGAACGAAGATAAATAATCAACGCTCGCAGTTTCCGTTCTTGGTTATTGGAAAAGCTTTTGAAAACTATTCATTATGTAATTATTCTTTAATTTGTGTACCATTATGATAGAATAATAATGAATAAAGCTGTCAGTTGCTCGTTTATTTATATGGTTCAATATAAGATTTCAATCCAGACTGTCTGTTTACGGTGCACTGAAGAAGCCTCGTTGTCTAGGCGGTAAGGTAATCGCGTGGCGATTCGTGGGTCCGGGTTCGATTCCTGATCGGTACTCTTCTTTTTTTTTTAAGATTAATTTTTTTTTAATGGCCATTGCCTTACAATAATCAATAATATACTAAAGAAATGCAGATTTTACGGAAATAAGCGAAATATAACGATGAAATTATAGTTAAAATAATTATTATATATCAAATACGCATTTCCTTAATTTATTATTGATTTAAATAAGTCAATGCTCATAAATAAATATGCTGAAATAATCATGTATAAAGGCATTGGGCTGCAAATGTAAATGACATCGAATATTGGTAGATTTTCGGCAAAGCGAAACGGAAAGATTTTGCCTCGACTCTTCTGCTAGACGCTAACAGCAAGAAGGACAGAGAGGTCCGAGAAAATATCTCCGCTCTCTCTTTAGTCCGCTTTCTGGCAACAATGCATATCTGTTTTTACCCTATTCTAAGCTTAACGCTCGTGCTTCGTGGTCTCTTCCGATAGATGGCGTTAGGGATTAGATGGACCTAGAGACCCTACACCAGAGTCTGGCCAACAAAGAATTTTGTCAAAATCCTAAGAGAGAGAAAGAAATACATCCTAGAAACTTCTCTCTTTCTATCTTTGTTCCCAATGTAACGCGCCTAACCTAACCCTATTTGACTGCGCGTACAGCGTGCGTAGGAAGCGCAATTCTGCTTGCACGGCTGAGAATGGACTTTTAGTGAATTGTCGTGGTTAAGTTTGGTTAAGCTGCAGGTTAAATTTTAGTTATGAAATTGCAACTTATAAATGATTTATAATTTATAAGATATTAGTGCAAAATGGGCGGTTGTTCAGCTCCATTTTGTAATAATTCCTCAAGTAAGGGATATTTAATGAAAATTTTCCCTCGCGATCCAATTCGTCGTGCATTATGGGTTAAAAATGTTCCTCGAGAAAATTGGTCACCGACAAGAAATTCATTTCTTTGCGAGGTCAGTAAAAAATTTCTATTCAAATATATATTTTTATTTAAAATATGTATAGTTTTCTATAAATTACGGTTTGTATTCTAGAGCTATATTTAGACTTTATTAACTTTTTCAAACAGATACACTTTACTGCAGAAATGTGGGAGCAAAACTGTTCAGGAAAATTGAGAAAAGATGCTGTACCTACAATTTTTGGATTTTTCCTTAAGAAACCAAGAGTAAATACTAGTCAAGAAAATTATGATGACAATAATCAAACCAAAGAATCAGTTAACGATGTTGATAATAATGCAGTACGATCATTATAAAAGTTTAGAAAATAGTTTAAATTAGTAGTTAATAGTATTCTTTTTTAGGTTATTGCAAATAGGCAAGAATTTCTAGATAACAATTCTAGCAATTTTAATACAGAACAAAGCATACATTCTCTCTCTCAGTCAACTATTGATAAAAGTACACTATCAAGCAATCAAAATATTATTGAAGTTGAAGATATAAACAATGATAATTGCAATAAAATGGTAAGTTTATTTTCAAAATTAAATAAAATATAAATTGTTTAAAGTACTGTTTTTCAGGATACTGTAAATCAGCAAGAAAGTCCACGTGAAAATTTTAAGAATTCTACAGTAGAACCTAATTGGCAGTCAGCAACGAAATCAATTACACAAACAAGTACAGAAGCAATAATAGATAAAGTTGATGTAGAAGGAAATTCCCGATACAAAGAATTATTGAAAAAGCAACAGTTACAACTTTTTCTTCTAAGGAAAAAATTAAAAGCCTATAGAAGTAAAATTAAATCAATCTCAATTGAACAAAACAATATTAATGAAAGAAGAGGTTTAAGCATTCTTTTTAATAAAGATCAAATTAAAAGACTTTCAAATAAATGTAGAATACAAAAATGGTCTAACGTAACAATTAGAAAAGCATTAAAATTACGACTAACTTGTGGAGTAAATGGATATCAAGAATTACTCTCTCAAGGAATGCCACTTCCGAGTTTAAGGACACTGCGTAGAAAAATTGAAAGTTTAACATTTGAACCTGGAGTCTCTAAAGATATGTTGGAGTTCTTAAAATATAAAATCTCTTCTTTCACTGACGAAAGAAGTAAGCAGTGTGGCTTAATATTCGATGAAATGAGTATAATATCAAAAAAATCTTATAATCCAGCTAGTGGATCATTGTTAGGCGATATTACATTTCCTGGCGAAACAGGTACAGCAACGCATGCTCTCGTTTTTTTGATTGTGGGAATATTTAGTAGGTGGAAGCATGTTATTTGCTATCATTTTACTGGAAATAGTTTTAAAAGCCTTTCATTAAGAAACATAATATTTCAGATAGTACACCAAGTTGAGGAATTAGGACTACGTATAAATTTTTTTACATCTGATATGGGTCCGGGAAATACTGCACTATGGAGACTTTTAAATATAAGTACTGGTAGATATAGTGAAATAAAAAATAGTATAGTCCATCCGTTAGATCCTGAACGAAATTTATACGTAATAGCTGATGTTCCGCATATTTTTAAGAATTTGAAGCAAACTTTCATTAGTAATGAAACTATTACAATTGATGAAAGTGTTGTTTTAAAATATAAATTACCTTCAAATAAGGTGTATTTAAGGCATTTTTTTGATTTAATTAATCTGCAGGAAGATTGTGAATTACTTTTGGTTCCGAAATTATGCAAAGACGATTTAATTTGTAACAATTTCAATAAGATGAAAGTTAATCGTGCTAAAAATGTTTTTTCTCATGAAGTAAGTTGCTCTTTCGAATTATTGGCAGAGGAAAAAAATGATCCAAAGTATAAGACAACTGCGTGGTTTGTAAAAATAATTATGCAATGGTTTTCTCTTATGACCTCGCGCTATATGAAACTTGCTCTAGGAAAAAAGAATGAAAACTTGTACACAGAAAAAATTGAATTTTTACAAGAGGTAATAAATATAATCTCAACTCTAGAAATTGGAAAAGGCGTATTTAAGCCAGTACAAAGAGGAATCATGATCAGCACAAAATCAGTCATAAATTTAACTGAATTTCTAATTATTAAATGTAAATTTGAATATGTTTTAACATCAAGGTTTACGCAAGATTGTCTGGAAAATATTTTTTCTCAAATTAGACAAAAAAATGTTGTCCCAAACGCATTGCAATTTGCAAATGATTTAAAGTTAATTTCCATATCAATGTATATGAAAGAAATTTCTACCAGCAGCTACGACTGTAATAATCAATTATACTTAACTGGATTTTTAGAATATTTACTACAAAAAAGGGACAAAAAATGTATTATTAATATAGATAATAACCAAAATGAAATTCAAATACCAAAGTATAATAAAACTATTGTCACGACAAAATTATCAAATATAGAGTTAAACTCATTATATAATATTGCTGGATATATTATTACTTCTATAAGAAAAACTTGTAAAACATGCTGCAATTGTATTAATAGTATTAAATGTTCAGAGCCGCTTCGTAGTAAATTTTCTAGATATGTACAATTAAAATGTTTTAAACAAAATGCATTATTTCTCGTAAATAGTACTACTTTTAAATTATTTATAGAGCTTGAAATGATGTTTAGGCACTATTCGAAGTACTTTAACAAAATGAATAATTTTGATTTACATTTATACTTAATAAATCAGTTTCAAAATATAAGTTCTGAAGATATTTTGAATTGCCACAATTTATATTCTAAAATTTTAAGAAGATTTGCAACCTTTCGGTTGAAAATTTTTAATAAAAAGGAAAGAAAAATGTTTAAAAAATATGATAGCAAATCAATGGCAATGCATGCTGCATTTTCGTAACTGTTTGGTATCCTTTCAGTTTATTTTACTTAACTTTAATACATGTGTAAGTTTTATTATAATTTTCAAATAAAATGCATGATTTCTAAATTTATAAATTTGTTTAATGAGTTTTAATGATAAACATAATAAAAAAAAGAAATTTTTGTAATCAATATAAGCTATACTAGAGTCGTACTGATTAAATTATTATTTTGAAAATGAGCGGCAATTGACAAACAATGGCGGACCAATCAGAACTGGCTATCGCTTGGCCAGACTCTGTTGCAGGGTCTCTAGATGGACCTGAGACGCGTTTGCCAACACCAGCGCCGCCTACCGGTAGGGATTGCCTCGGGACCTCGCATGAGCAATCTCCCGTTTCATCTCTGCTAACACGTACCGCTCTGAAAGATAGCGATAACTACTACGAACTGATCATATAAAATTAGTGCGAGTAACCCACAACCATAAGAGAGTCTAGTCTGTCTAATAGTTGTGACGAATAGTTAATAAGCCTGCGAAAGCTGTTGCAGCATAATTAGCGTTTACTGTAACTACAATTGTAATACTTGAAAATACATAGTTTTGTGTCAAACCTGCTTTTCCAACGTATGTTTATACATACTATCATTCACCCGAATCTTGCCGATTCATTACATTCTTACCGCTCGGAGTGTAATATTTTAGTTCATTGTACTGTGAGTCGCAAAGCTTAATCGGCGTTTCTACTGACCCAGACTGTAGTGTCAAGTCAGCCGAAACTTGACCGATAGGCGGCCACGACTCCCCAGTACGTAACAGATGATATAAGTTTAAATGAAGTAAACGAATATGAAGATTATGACTTAAACGAAAATATCCAAAAGAGTAAATATCATAGCTATTAAAAGAAAATAAAAGTATTCTCTAAATTATTATTTTGTATGCTTTTAACTCTAGATTTCTGGGATATGAAGAGTACAACATGTTTGCTAACCCATTATAAACACAGAGTGGACAAATTTCGAAACCCAAAAATTAAAAATATTAATCTGTGGAGAGAGATGGCTGAGGAGTTAAATTCTATTGGATATTGCTTTAAACCAGAGGCTCTAGACAAGAAAATTAGAAATTTGAAGATTACGTAT